>NC_070594.1:12500-85000 GCF_027409825.1 Scomber japonicus | reverse complement strand
AATAAAATAAAATAAAATAATATAAAATAATATAATATAATATAATATAATATAATATAATATAATATATATAATATAATATAATATAACCAGTGTATAATATAAATAAATAGTATATAATATAGATAAACAGTATATAATGGATATATATATAATATAATATAAACAGGGTACTACAGTATCTTATAAGCGGCCTAATAAGAGTTAAATGATATAAAAGTTAAAAGTCTTCAGGATTTAGGGTTAGGGTTAGAAACAGTCTGCAGGTTCTGGAGGTTAGAGTCTATTTATTGATTTATAACGTAGTCACATGACTGAACGATAACTATGGAGAATAACAGGATGTAGATTCAGATGATAAACACTTTGGACCTGAAGACTTTAAAGACTTTAAGAGTTTGGACCCCTCCTGCTCATCGTCATGTGACCCTCACCCCCCCTAACCCCCCTAACCCCCCTAACCCTAACCCCCCTAACCCTAACCTTCATCATGAAGCCACAACCTGAGTCTTCAGGGTTAAGATGTTAAACATCTTCATAATCTGAACATTTAAAACAAGAAGCTGCTGTTTATATGTAAGGGTTAGGGTTAGGGTTAGGGGGGTTAGGGTTAGGGGGGTTAGGGTTAGGGTTAGGGGGGTTAGTGTTAGGGTTAGGGGGGTTAGGGTTAGGGTTAGGGGGGTTAGGGTTAGGGAGTTCATGACGGACGGCTGGAAGGTTTGCCTCTAATAAAGACGGCGAGTTATTAAATCTGCAGCACTTGAATGTTTAAAACTTTATATTCTGGGTTAGGGTTAGGGGGGTTTAGGGTTAGGGGGTTCATAACTTTCTATTCTGAGTCAAAAGGTTTAAATCTTTCCTCCGGTGTCAGACGTCCGTCACTGAGACTCTGAACAGGAAGAGTTTGTGTGTTTGTGTTTGAGCAGGAATGTTCCTGCTTGTTTACTCTGCTCTCATTTAATCGCTTCCTGTTTGAAAGAGACTAGAGAGGAAGGAAGGGACACATCTTCATCATCATCATCCTCTACTGAACTCGGCTCATTTCAAGAGACTCTGAAGACGTTTATGGGTTAGGGTTCGGTTTAATAAAGAAGAGGGTTAGGGTTAAACATTCTTAGTACACCATATATGTTTTTTAAAGTTTAAAGTTTACTCTCTCCACAATTTTGGTTCTTTTTTTTTTTAAGTATATTTTTGGGGCTTTTTGCCTTTATTGTATAGATTAGTAGAGATGGACAGGAAACAGGAGGCAGAGAGGGGGGGATGAGTATGGGGCGGGTGCTCTACCCACTGAGCTCTTTATAATTAGTTTAGGACTATTCTATTTTTTTCCGTAATAGTCTCTGTCCCCCCAAACCGTTTTTCTTAATAATAATTTAACATGTTTATATAATTCTGTCATGTTTTTCTTTTCTGCCCAACAAACCGTCCCAGAGAAATGTATCTGAGGAATAACAATTTGGGCATTAAGAAATACTTTCCGTGTCATTGCCTTCAGTTGTTTCTTGATTGTCTCCATCAGATTCCTTCTCAGACAATTATTTTGAAAAACTAGAGAGAGAAGTGAGTATGTCAGTGCACACTGTAACCATAACTGTAAGGGTTAGGGTTAGCCTAACCTTTGCCCTCTGTATTCCAGGTTCCAGACAAATGAGGACCACAAAATAAAATAAAACACTGTGATGTCCTCCCTCCTTCATGAGTGTGTTTAGTGAAGTGAAAACCACACACTGTGCTACCAATGCCAGACTTATGATCTTTTATAAGTGACTTAAATCCAAAGCTAACTGAAAAAATTCTCAATGTAATGCTCTGACAAGCCTGCCATTTCTGTTGTCTGGAAAAATGGCAGCATTTTCCCATTCAACATCAATTGCCACTGGGGGGGGGGGGGGGGGGCTTCCTTTCTGGGGTTGAGGTTCTCTGTATCCCCAACAGAATACAGGAAGCTCACACTTGCAAAGAACCTCAGTGTAACACAGACCATATGTGGAACAGTGAGGGCCTGGCTTCGTGCTGTCTGGTGCTGTATTTTTGGCCCCAGCAGCCTACATAAATATCTCAGTCCATTGGCCGAGAATCGATACCTCTCAATGAGATGGTCATCTCCAAAAGCCAATGGGTCCAACCTGTCCCGGAAGACTCTCTCACACCTAAATGCTCGTCTGATGATTAGGGCTTCCTCATCCAGAACATCCTCCAAAAAAGGGCACGCCATTATGAAGAGGGAACAGGTGAATGGGAGTTGGACCTATATATACTATATTACCCTCGTCACAGACTTAATTGATACCACCTTTGCAACTTTATTGGTCACTTTTTATAATCTCAATAACAGCAATAATACACATATTCATCAAAGCTCTGATGGCAATTTGACAAGCAGTCTTCATTAGTATAGCAATATAACACTAGGCCTTACAGTAATAATGATACCACATGAATCACTATAAAAAGACTGTTGCAATTAAACAGTCAACAGACTTTAATGAAACGACAATATAGCCTGTCAGTAATATTTTAATGCAGGTGTGGCAGCATAGCTTAACCTATGCATTGCACATGAGAGATCTTGAATGCACCCTGATGGCCTGTTAGCCTATCCCTGAACAGAGGCCCGTATTTAGGATGGACCTCTCTCTTGCTCTTCCGCATAAGAGGTCGGTTTCCTCTCCGCTACAGCGTGTGTGCTGCTGCACGTGTTGCTCAGTGTTGCTCATATGAGCTTGTTACGACCCCGATTGTGTCTAGGGGTAGGGACGTAACAAATAAAAAACAACACAACAAATATATATACTCAAACACAAGAGATCCAAACCAAAAACTCAATTTATTAATTAGCAAACTAAGGACGAGCTTCCAAAAAACAAGGGAAACCGATTAATGAGTGGCAGACAAACCACACCGCTGGTCAGGAACACCGGGAACACCGGGAACACCGGGAACACCGGGAACTAGCACACAGCTCAGTTCAGCACACAGCTCAGTTCAGCACACAACCAGAAGACCAACTGCCAGCCCTGGAATCAGCTCCACAGGTTCTTAAGCTGTCTGCCTGATGAGCCACAGCTGATGCCAATCACCAATCAGTGGGGAGAAAAGGGGGCGGTACCTGCAGAAAAGGAAAAGGAAGCAAGAAACCACAGAAACCACACGGCACGTAACAGAGCTCATATGAGCTCTCCTTTGGCTGTGGTAAGTGTCCTCTCTCTCTGCATGGTGGTGTTTGTGTTCAGGCGGCTAATGCTAGTGTGGTCATATGAAATGCTGATGTCCGGATCTGTTGCTCTCCTCCCGCCTGTATCAGTGTGTGTGTGCGCCTCTACTTCTGCTGAAGGTGTGTTTTTCTCTTCCGCAACCGTATCACTTCCAGATTAGTTGAATAGTGTTTATGTTGTTTTGATCAGGTGGAACCACAGGTCGGACCGCTGCTGCTTTGTCTCTGCTCTTTGTGCCAGTTCGCCTTTCGCTTTGCCTGCTTGCTTGTTCTTGCTTGCTCTGTCTGCTTTGCGGCTGCTTGCTGCTGCTCCGCTGTGTTGCCTGCTAGGGTGGCATTTTGACTGCGGCCTTCTATCAACGGACAATTGTTAAACTGCTGGCTCTCCAAACTAAGACTTTTGCTGCAGTCTAGTTGGCACAGCAGCTCTGCATGGCATAGCCACGCATGCTTGGGCTGAGTGACTTCTTCTTAATGGTTTACTTGTATGAGTGTGAGAGGTGTGGGTTGTATGAATTAATTTGGGTTATTTGCATAGGTTTATTCTCTTGATTAACATTAATTTGATCCATTTTCTTGTTTCTTTGAGTTCAATTAGATTCTAAATTGTCTATTTTCTTTGAATTAAGTGTATTGCTTTAGTTTCTGGTTACTATTTTAAATATTTGAAAGGGTTTAGTTAGTTATATATATTTTTTTGTACATTTCTGTTCCTAAGTTTAACCTGTTAATTGTTTTATTTCTTTTGTCTGAGTAATTATTTTATCCCTGTTTGCGGGTCGGAGGCCTGTGTGTGTGTGTGTGTGTGTGTGTGTGTGTGTGAGATCCTTTTCTAATTAGTTATTTTGGGTGAACCGCTCCCCGATCACTAACACTTGTCCACCCGGTAAGCCTCTGACCCTGACTAGTTTCCCTTCCCTTGTGTGAATGACTTGGACCATTTTATCCTTTTTAATTGATTGTAATAACAAAAACATTTTTATACCTTGAACCACGTCTCTTAGCAAGTGAATAGAATGAACCTATGTGTCTACTGTTTAAAAACCCCAAAACTCTCTGGGTGAAATTCCCATGGTGGCGTTGTTGTGCAACCTTTAAATTTCATAACATATTTGACGTTTGTTAGTGTAATCATTTACCCTACCCCTCGCCACACAGGTTAATTAAAATGATGCAACATATGTAGAAAGACCATGGACATGCTGTAAAACCCATTAATTTGTCACAAGATTGACAGTAGAACTGCCAGATGAACCCCTGGGAATAATGTTAGCCTGGTTGTTAGCCTGGTCTGGAGCAGGTGCAGAGAATAAATCACCATAGTAACTGGGCCGGGTTAACTTCAACCTGCTTTCATGCAACTGAGTTGAGGCTAATTTCAGCCAGGATAACTAACATTTCCCGGCTTAATCCCTTATCTTGGTTTCGTGCAATACCCCACTGGACACATTCAGAAGAGGATTTCCAGTTATTACTGAACACTCTTAATAACTTTAATTTATCTATAAAATTAACATTAACAATTCAGTTGACTTTCTGGATACAACAACATTCAAAGGACCCAAATTTAATGAGACTAATAGACTGGATATTAAAGAACCTGACACACATGCTTTACTCCACAAATCCAGCTTTCACCACAAACACACATTTGCAGGTCTGATTAAATCACAGTTACTTATGTTCCATAGGATCTGCACACTGCATTCAGACCTCCTCCAGGCCTCTAGGGTGCTCTTCTCTGCACTATCTAGCAGAGGGGACTCTAGGACCGTCCTTAGAGACTGCTCCAGAACGTTCCTCCAAATGAAACCCATTCAGGTGTCCACCATCATTCCTTTTGTCACCACATATTCTGCCCCCACAGTGAAGCTGGTTAGAGATATCAGAAATAACTTTGAAACTCTCATAAAAGGAAAGAGACTTCTCAGTGATTGTAGGATCATTGCTGCATTCAGAAGGAACAAAAACTTAAAGGATTACCTGGTGAGAGCCACAATTAAACCAATCCAAATTCCAAAAAGAAGCACATGAGTGATTTCTTTAAACAGCTGAGGTGGGTATCAAACAGACACAATAAAAACATCTTCAAAATTTACAATCAGGGAAATATCAAATCCAAACATTGTGTGTATCATTATTTGTAAACAATGTGGCCTTCAATATGTTGGTGAGACAGGAAACACAATCCATACCAGATTCACACAACACAGATATAACATGTTGAGAAAGAAAGACTCCCACACTCAGCTGGTTAAACACTTTATTCAGCACGATAGTCTGCAGAGCCTCTGCCCTCGAATCAATCCCAAACCCTAACCCAGAGGCAGAGAGCAGAATGAACATGGATTCATAAACTAAACACCAGATTCCCACAGAGCTTGAATTAAAAGTAAAAGAGTGATAAAGGATGAGCTGTTGCAAGTCTGGATGGAGCATGACAAAAAAAGATGACCCCCAACCGCGAAGCGGTTGGGGAACATATTCCCCGACCGCAACGCGGTCGGCCGAAATTTTTGCCTAACCCTAACCCTAATTGATAACCCTAACCCTAATTGATAACCCTAACCCTAATTGATAACCCTATAAAAGCCTCAACCTAACTCTAACAAATAGGGTTATCAATTAGGGTTAGGGTTAGGGTTAGGGTGGGGAAAGTGATCCCTCCTCCAGCCGGAGAAGGGAGGTGCACGGTCCACCCACCGTTGGTCTGCCCTGTACCACCGATCATCTGTGGGTTGACGCTGGCGCCGGCGTCCTCGGCGTACCAGCGTCCAACCCTCCTCAGCCATGCTGAGTCCTTTTTTTTCCAGGTAAGTACCCGGTAAGTATTGTCTTTTTTTTCAGGTAAGTAGGTTCTTTTTCAGGTAAGTAGGTCTTTCTTTTTTTCAGGTAAACAAAGGTAAGTATTGTTTTTTTTGGTTTTTTTTATTTTTAATTGTTTTTTAATAAAAATCAAATTAAAAACAAACAACTAAGGGCGCTCTCAAAAGAGAGGATAATCGGAAAATGAAATTATTTTTAATGAAATAAAAGTGTTTTTAAATCAAAATGAAATTCTTTTTAGAATTTTTAAGCTAACGAGCTAAAAAAAGCTAGCGAAAAAATAAAGCTAGCGAAAAAATAAAAATAGCGTGCCAAAAATCGCAACGTTTCGACCCGTTACGGGTCTTCTTCAGGCAATGGCACACTAAAAAGCTCTATTGAAAAGGCTGGAGAGATGTTGACTGGTCGCTGTTTGAATACAAAGTGAGCTCCTTTCTCTGCTCACCTCCTTTTATACCCTCTGTTTGTTGGTGCGCAAATTTTTAATGTCACCTTTTTCGCGTGACATTTTATTTTGCGCCACCTCCAAATTAACCCCTTGAAACCCAAAAAAAATGAAATACCATCAATGTAATGTATATATTAAAACCAAAATTATATTTTTTTAATCATAAATTATTGCTTTTAACCCCATGAACTTATTTATATAACTTAAATCTTTTATGAAATTATATTTTTAAATATAAAAACACTTAGAATTCGGGTTAAGATTTAAGGTTAAGTTTTAGGATTCAGGTTAGGTTTAGGGTTAGGTTTAGGGTTAGGTTTAGGTCTAGAATTTAGGATAGATGTTAGGTTTAGGATTCGGGTTCGGGTTCGGGTTAGGGTTAGGGTTAGGGGTTAGGGTTAGGGTTAGGTTTGGGGAAAGAACGGGGTCCCTGCTCACACCAGGGTCCGTGGTGCACGGGCATCTCCGTTTGGGTGGCCAGCCTCCCACACTCCATCTTCCATATTTAGGGTTAGGGTTAGGGTTAGGGTTAGGAATGGGGATGATAACCACGATGACATATTTGAGGATGACATATTTGTGAATAACTCTTGATAGGAAGGTTAGGGTTAGGGTTAGGGTTAGGTGTTAGTAGAGATCAACTCTAAGTACTGACCCAAAGTTAACTAACGTTCAACTTGGTGTTTGTCAGTACCGGGCAGGGCACGGGCCGTCGCAGGTCAGTACAAGTCCCCCCTCCCACTTGCTCCATAAACCACGTATAGAGTAGAATTAGAGATGAGAGAATGAAAAAAATGGAACGGTGAAAAGAATTGTTTTATTTTTGGATGTTTCGTTTTTTAAGAAATTGTTTCTAAGTGAGTTCCTGAACAGAGTAGAGTTGGTTGTTCTTCCCCCCGGAAGAGCTTTGTTTGTGCAGTGTGAGTACTCTGAAAAGTGATCAGAAACATCTCTGTGTATTAATTTCAAAAGTCCAGAAACCAAACCGAATGCACCTTTTAAACCTGAAACCCAGGCGGAAACGCTAGTATCACGGATATGTATCCCACATACTAGGCTCCGGAAGGGAGTGTGGAGGGCATAGGAAGGGAAATCAGGATCTGTGAGAAATTCAGAGCTGTTCTAAAATCTCTAGTCAGACATCTCATCCTGACCGAGTTTGCGGTAAGGGAAAAAGACAGTGCGGCTGTAAGTGCACACGTCTCTGCCTTAGGTCTGGACCCAGGCAGAAGGCGGCATGCACCCCATCACCGCAGTTGTGATTAACCCCCTCGCTAGCTCGTTTGTCTATATTTAAGAGGACGGGATGCCGTTAAGGCTTCACGACGCTCCAACTGCGGATAGATTAAATACATAATCTTCCGATTGATTACTCTTGTCTGTTCATGCTCACTGGGACATGTCATCAGTTGTGTGCCTAGACATCTCTGGAGTGTTTCGACCGCTTATCACAAGACACTCCTAGCCCAGGTTGGTCCCGCCAGAGGTGGCCTTCCTCTGGGGCATGTCCCATGCTCCCTACACTATCCATTTGTTTCATATTTCTGAATTTTTGGATATTTTTTTGCGATTGGTGTTTTGTTGAATAAATAAATCTAAAATCAATTTCAATTTGCTTTTTGAGATCCGGTTCGGAAGAGAGGGGGAAAAAAAATAGGTTTGTTTTGGAATAGGATATTAGGGTTAGGGTTAGGGTTAGGGTTAGGTGTTAGTAGAGATGGGTTAGGGTTAGGGTTAGGGTTAGGGGGTGAGAAAAAGTAGGTCCTCCTCCCGAAGGAAGAGGCACGTGCACGGTCCGTCCCCCATGGACGTCCGTTCCCCTGGTCCCGAGGCTGTCGGCGGGCCCTGTTGCGCCGCCGACCGTAACGGACCACTGTCCAGTCTCCGTCCATCTTTCTGTGGACGGGCAATCCAAAAAAAACCAAAGTAAAACGCAATCCCAAACGTGGGAAAGGATCAGGTAGGTATAAGGTAAATAAAGGTAAGTAACTGTTTTTTTATTTTTTATTTTTTTCAAAAAATTAAAAATCAAAATGTATACTAATGAACTAAGGAAGGTGTGCAATTTTCGAAAAAAAACGAAAAAAACGCGACGTTTCGACCAATATGAGTCTTCCTCAGGCTGCACACTAAATAACTGAAGTGATCTAGCTGCTTCTCTGTCTGTGTTTTCATGTGAAATGAGCTCTCTCAGCTCTGCGCTCTTTATATAGGCGCTGTTGGCGTTACAAATTTTGCGCATGAAGTTTTGCGTCGATGATATTAACTTTGTTTTTAGCCCTGTTTTTAACCCCTTAAATGCCGAATCAAATTAAATTAAATGAATAAAACCCATGTATTACAATAAAATATATTATTTATGAACTAATGAATTATTTCTTATGTGTGTAATTAATTTATTAACCCTTGTAATGCCAATTATTATTTAATCCATGAATTATTAACCCTAGTAATGCCAATTATTATTTAATCCATGAATTTTTAACCCTTGTAATGCCAATTATTATTTAATCCATGAATTTTTAACCCTTGTAATGCCAATTATTATTTAATCCATGAATTTTTAACCCTTGTAATGCCAATTATTATTTAATCCATGAATTTTTAACCCTTTCTTTGCCAAATGAAAATATTTTGACCCCTATAATTTCTACTCTTATGAATTGTGTGATCCGAATTAGGGTTAGGATTAGGACTAGGATTAGGGTTAGGATTAGGTTTAGGTTTAGGGCTAAGGTTAGGACTAAGGTTAGGTTTAGGGTTGAGATTAGGGTTAGGTTTAGGGTTAGGGCTAGGGTTAGAATTAAGGTTAGGTTAGGGTTAGGGTTAGGGTTAGGGTTAGGTTGTGTGAAAGTCCTCCCCCTAAAAGGATAGGGGGGGTGTGGTGCACGGTCCATCTCCCGGTGGGGAGGGTTAGGGTTAGGGTTAGGGTTAGGGTTAGGAATGGGGATGATAACCACGATGACATATTTGAGGATGACATATTTGTGAATAACTCTTGATAGGAAGGTTAGGGTTAGGGTTAGGGTTAGGTGTTAGTAGAGATCAACTCTAAGTACTGACCCAAAGTTAACTAACGTTCAACTTGGTGTTTGTCAGTACCGGGCAGGGCACGGGCCGTCGCAGGTCAGTACAAGTCCCCCCTCCCACTTGCTCCATAAACCACGTATAGAGTAGAATTAGAGATGAGAGAATGAAAAAAATGGAACGGTGAAAAGAATTGTTTTATTTTTGGATGTTTCGTTTTTTAAGAAATTGTTTCTAAGTGAGTTCCTGAACAGAGTAGAGTTGGTTGTTCTTCCCCCCGGAAGAGCTTTGTTTGTGCAGTGTGAGTACTCTGAAAAGTGATCAGAAACATCTCTGTGTATTAATTTCAAAAGTCCAGAAACCAAACCGAATGCACCTTTTAAACCTGAAACCCAGGCGGAAACGCTAGTATCACGGATATGTATCCCACATACTAGGCTCCGGAAGGGAGTGTGGAGGGCATAGGAAGGGAAATCAGGATCTGTGAGAAATTCAGAGCTGTTCTAAAATCTCTAGTCAGACATCTCATCCTGACCGAGTTTGCGGTAAGGGAAAAAGACAGTGCGGCTGTAAGTGCACACGTCTCTGCCTTAGGTCTGGACCCAGGCAGAAGGCGGCATGCACCCCATCACCGCAGTTGTGATTAACCCCCTCGCTAGCTCGTTTGTCTATATTTAAGAGGACGGGATGCCGTTAAGGCTTCACGACGCTCCAACTGCGGATAGATTAAATACATAATCTTCCGATTGATTACTCTTGTCTGTTCATGCTCACTGGGACATGTCATCAGTTGTGTGCCTAGACATCTCTGGAGTGTTTCGACCGCTTATCACAAGACACTCCTAGCCCAGGTTGGTCCCGCCAGAGGTGGCCTTCCTCTGGGGCATGTCCCATGCTCCCTACACTATCCATTTGTTTCATATTTCTGAATTTTTGGATATTTTTTTGCGATTGGTGTTTTGTTGAATAAATAAATCTAAAATCAATTTCAATTTGCTTTTTGAGATCCGGTTCGGAAGAGAGGGGGAAAAAAAATAGGTTTGTTTTGGAATAGGATATTAGGGTTAGGGTTAGGGTTAGGGTTAGGTGTTAGTAGAGATGGGTTAGGGTTAGGGTTAGGGTTAGGGTTAGGGGGTGAGAAAAAGTAGGTCCTCCTCCCGAAGGAAGAGGCACGTGCACGGTCCGTCCCCCATGGACGTCCGTTCCCCTGGTCCCGAGGCTGTCGGCGGGCCCTGTTGCGCCGCCGACCGTAACGGACCACTGTCCAGTCTCCGTCCATCTTTCTGTGGACGGGCAATCCAAAAAAAACCAAAAGTAAAACGCAATCCCAAACGTGGGAAAGGATCAGGTAGGTATAAGGTAAATAAAGGTAAGTAACTGTTTTTTTATTTTTTATTTTTTTCAAAAAATTAAAAATCAAAATGTATACTAATGAACTAAGGAAGGTGTGCAATTTTCGAAAAAAAACGAAAAAAACGCGACGTTTCGACCAATATGAGTCTTCCTCAGGCTGCACACTAAATAACTGAAGTGATCTAGCTGCTTCTCTGTCTGTGTTTTCATGTGAAATGAGCTCTCTCAGCTCTGCGCTCTTTATATAGGCGCTGTTGGCGTTACAAATTTTGCGCATGAAGTTTTGCGTCGATGATATTAACTTTGTTTTTAGCCCTGTTTTTAACCCCTTAAATGCCGAATCAAATTAAATTAAATGAATAAAACCCATGTATTACAATAAAATATATTATTTATGAACTAATGAATTATTTCTTATGTGTGTAATTAATTTATTAACCCTTGTAATGCCAATTATTATTTAATCCATGAATTATTAACCCTAGTAATGCCAATTATTATTTAATCCATGAATTATTAACCCTAGTAATGCCAATTATTATTTAATCCATGAATTTTTAACCCTTGTAATGCCAATTATTATTTAATCCATGAATTTTTAACCCTTGTAATGCCAATTATTATTTAATCCATGAATTTTTAACCCTTTCTTTGCCAAATGAAAATATTTTGACCCCTATAATTTCTACTCTTATGAATTGTGTGATCCGAATTAGGGTTAGGATTAGGACTAGGATTAGGGTTAGGATTAGGTTTAGGTTTAGGGCTAAGGTTAGGACTAAGGTTAGGTTTAGGGTTGAGATTAGGGTTAGGTTTAGGGTTAGGGCTAGGGTTAGAATTAAGGTTAGGTTAGGGTTAGGGTTAGGGTTAGGGTTAGGGTGTGTGAAAGTCCTCCCCCTAAAAGGATAGGGGGGGTGTGGTGCACGGTCCATCTCCCGGTGGGGAGGGTTAGGGTTAGGGTTAGGGTTAGGGTTAGGGTTAGGAATGGGGATGATAACCACGATGACATATTTGAGGATGACATATTTGTGAATAACTCTTGATAGGAAGGTTAGGGTTAGGGTTAGGGTTAGGGTTAGGTGTTAGTAGAGATCAACTCTAAGTACTGACCCAAAGTTAACTAACGTTCAACTTGGTGTTTGTCAGTACCGGGCAGGGCACGGGCCGTCGCAGGTCAGTACAAGTCCCCCCTCCCACTTGCTCCATAAACCACGTATAGAGTAGAATTAGAGATGAGAGAATGAAAAAAATGGAACGGTGAAAAGAATTGTTTTATTTTTGGATGTTTCGTTTTTTAAGAAATTGTTTCTAAGTGAGTTCCTGAACAGAGTAGAGTTGGTTGTTCTTCCCCCCGGAAGAGCTTTGTTTGTGCAGTGTGAGTACTCTGAAAAGTGATCAGAAACATCTCTGTGTATTAATTTCAAAAGTCCAGAAACCAAACCGAATGCACCTTTTAAACCTGAAACCCAGGCGGAAACGCTAGTATCACGGATATGTATCCCACATACTAGGCTCCGGAAGGGAGTGTGGAGGGCATAGGAAGGGAAATCAGGATCTGTGAGAAATTCAGAGCTGTTCTAAAATCTCTAGTCAGACATCTCATCCTGACCGAGTTTGCGGTAAGGGAAAAAGACAGTGCGGCTGTAAGTGCACACGTCTCTGCCTTAGGTCTGGACCCAGGCAGAAGGCGGCATGCACCCCATCACCGCAGTTGTGATTAACCCCCTCGCTAGCTCGTTTGTCTATATTTAAGAGGACGGGATGCCGTTAAGGCTTCACGACGCTCCAACTGCGGATAGATTAAATACATAATCTTCCGATTGATTACTCTTGTCTGTTCATGCTCACTGGGACATGTCATCAGTTGTGTGCCTAGACATCTCTGGAGTGTTTCGACCGCTTATCACAAGACACTCCTAGCCCAGGTTGGTCCCGCCAGAGGTGGCCTTCCTCTGGGGCATGTCCCATGCTCCCTACACTATCCATTTGTTTCATATTTCTGAATTTTTGGATATTTTTTTGCGATTGGTGTTTTGTTGAATAAATAAATCTAAAATCAATTTCAATTTGCTTTTTGAGATCCGGTTCGGAAGAGAGGGGGAAAAAAAATAGGTTTGTTTTGGAATAGGATATTAGGGTTAGGGTTAGGGTTAGGTGTTAGTAGAGATGGGTTAGGGTTAGGGTTAGGGTTAGGGGGTGAGAAAAAGTAGGTCCTCCTCCCGAAGGAAGAGGCACGTGCACGGTCCGTCCCCCATGGACGTCCGTTCCCCTGGTCCCGAGGCTGTCGGCGGGCCCTGTTGCGCCGCCGACCGTAACGGACCACTGTCCAGTCTCCGTCCATCTTTCTGTGGACGGGCAATCCAAAAAAAACCAAAGTAAAACGCAATCCCAAACGTGGGAAAGGATCAGGTAGGTATAAGGTAAATAAAGGTAAGTAACTGTTTTTTTATTTTTTATTTTTTTCAAAAAATTAAAAATCAAAATGTATACTAATGAACTAAGGAAGGTGTGCAATTTTCGAAAAAAAACGAAAAAAACGCGACGTTTCGACCAATATGAGTCTTCCTCAGGCTGCACACTAAATAACTGAAGTGATCTAGCTGCTTCTCTGTCTGTGTTTTCATGTGAAATGAGCTCTCTCAGCTCTGCGCTCTTTATATAGGCGCTGTTGGCGTTACAAATTTTGCGCATGAAGTTTTGCGTCGATGATATTAACTTTGTTTTTAGCCCTGTTTTTAACCCCTTAAATGCCGAATCAAATTAAATTAAATGAATAAAACCCATGTATTACAATAAAATATATTATTTATGAACTAATGAATTATTTCTTATGTGTGTAATTAATTTATTAACCCTTGTAATGCCAATTATTATTTAATCCATGAATTATTAACCCTAGTAATGCCAATTATTATTTAATCCATGAATTTTTAACCCTTGTAATGCCAATTATTATTTAATCCATGAATTTTTAACCCTTGTAATGCCAATTATTATTTAATCCATGAATTTTTAACCCTTGTAATGCCAATTATTATTTAATCCATGAATTTTTAACCCTTGTAATGCCAATTATTATTTAATCCATGAATTTTTAACCCTTTCTTTGCCAAATGAAAATATTTTGACCCCTATAATTTCTACTCTTATGAATTGTGTGATCCGAATTAGGGTTAGGATTAGGACTAGGATTAGGGTTAGGATTAGGTTTAGGTTTAGGGCTAAGGTTAGGACTAAGGTTAGGTTTAGGGTTGAGATTAGGGTTAGGTTTAGGGTTAGGGCTAGGGTTAGAATTAAGGTTAGGTTAGGGTTAGGGTTAGGGTTAGGGTTAGGTTGTGTGAAAGTCCTCCCCCTAAAAGGATAGGGGGGGTGTGGTGCACGGTCCATCTCCCGGTGGGGAGGGTTAGGGTTAGGGTTAGGGTTAGGGTTAGGAATGGGGATGATAACCACGATGACATATTTGAGGATGACATATTTGTGAATAACTCTTGATAGGAAGGTTAGGGTTAGGGTTAGGGTTAGGTGTTAGTAGAGATCAACTCTAAGTACTGACCCAAAGTTAACTAACGTTCAACTTGGTGTTTGTCAGTACCGGGCAGGGCACGGGCCGTCGCAGGTCAGTACAAGTCCCCCCTCCCACTTGCTCCATAAACCACGTATAGAGTAGAATTAGAGATGAGAGAATGAAAAAAATGGAACGGTGAAAAGAATTGTTTTATTTTTGGATGTTTCGTTTTTTAAGAAATTGTTTCTAAGTGAGTTCCTGAACAGAGTAGAGTTGGTTGTTCTTCCCCCCGGAAGAGCTTTGTTTGTGCAGTGTGAGTACTCTGAAAAGTGATCAGAAACATCTCTGTGTATTAATTTCAAAAGTCCAGAAACCAAACCGAATGCACCTTTTAAACCTGAAACCCAGGCGGAAACGCTAGTATCACGGATATGTATCCCACATACTAGGCTCCGGAAGGGAGTGTGGAGGGCATAGGAAGGGAAATCAGGATCTGTGAGAAATTCAGAGCTGTTCTAAAATCTCTAGTCAGACATCTCATCCTGACCGAGTTTGCGGTAAGGGAAAAAGACAGTGCGGCTGTAAGTGCACACGTCTCTGCCTTAGGTCTGGACCCAGGCAGAAGGCGGCATGCACCCCATCACCGCAGTTGTGATTAACCCCCTCGCTAGCTCGTTTGTCTATATTTAAGAGGACGGGATGCCGTTAAGGCTTCACGACGCTCCAACTGCGGATAGATTAAATACATAATCTTCCGATTGATTACTCTTGTCTGTTCATGCTCACTGGGACATGTCATCAGTTGTGTGCCTAGACATCTCTGGAGTGTTTCGACCGCTTATCACAAGACACTCCTAGCCCAGGTTGGTCCCGCCAGAGGTGGCCTTCCTCTGGGGCATGTCCCATGCTCCCTACACTATCCATTTGTTTCATATTTCTGAATTTTTGGATATTTTTTTGCGATTGGTGTTTTGTTGAATAAATAAATCTAAAATCAATTTCAATTTGCTTTTTGAGATCCGGTTCGGAAGAGAGGGGGAAAAAAAATAGGTTTGTTTTGGAATAGGATATTAGGGTTAGGGTTAGGGTTAGGGTTAGGTGTTAGTAGAGATGGGTTAGGGTTAGGGTTAGGGTTAGGGTTAGGGGGTGAGAAAAAGTAGGTCCTCCTCCCGAAGGAAGAGGCACGTGCACGGTCCGTCCCCCATGGACGTCCGTTCCCCTGGTCCCGAGGCTGTCGGCGGGCCCTGTTGCGCCGCCGACCGTAACGGACCACTGTCCAGTCTCCGTCCATCTTTCTGTGGACGGGCAATCCAAAAAAAACCAAAGTAAAACGCAATCCCAAACGTGGGAAAGGATCAGGTAGGTATAAGGTAAGTAAAGGTAAGTAACTGTTTTTTTATTTTTTATTTTTTTCAAAAAATTAAAAATCAAAATGTATACTAATGAACTAAGGAAGGTGTGCAATTTTCGAAAAAAAACGAAAAAAACGCGACGTTTCGACCAATATGAGTCTTCCTCAGGCTGCACACTAAATAACTGAAGTGATCTAGCTGCTTCTCTGTCTGTGTTTTCATGTGAAATGAGCTCTCTCAGCTCTGCGCTCTTTATATAGGCGCTGTTGGCGTTACAAATTTTGCGCATGAAGTTTTGCGTCGATGATATTAACTTTGTTTTTAGCCCTGTTTTTAACCCCTTAAATGCCGAATCAAATTAAATTAAATGAATAAAACCCATGTATTACAATAAAATATATTATTTATGAACTAATGAATTATTTCTTATGTGTGTAATTAATTTATTAACCCTTGTAATGCCAATTATTATTTAATCCATGAATTATTAACCCTAGTAATGCCAATTATTATTTAATCCATGAATTATTAACCCTAGTAATGCCAATTATTATTTAATCCATGAATTTTTAACCCTTGTAATGCCAATTATTATTTAATCCATGAATTTTTAACCCTTGTAATGCCAATTATTATTTAATCCATGAATTTTTAACCCTTTCTTTGCCAAATGAAAATATTTTGACCCCTATAATTTCTACTCTTATGAATTGTGTGATCCGAATTAGGGTTAGGATTAGGACTAGGATTAGGGTTAGGATTAGGTTTAGGTTTAGGGCTAAGGTTAGGACTAAGGTTAGGTTTAGGGTTGAGATTAGGGTTAGGTTTAGGGTTAGGGCTAGGGTTAGAATTAAGGTTAGGTTAGGGTTAGGGTTAGGGTTAGGGTTAGGGTGTGTGAAAGTCCTCCCCCTAAAAGGATAGGGGGGGTGTGGTGCACGGTCCATCTCCCGGTGGGGAGGGTTAGGGTTAGGGTTAGGGTTAGGGTTAGGGTTAGGAATGGGGATGATAACCACGATGACATATTTGAGGATGACATATTTGTGAATAACTCTTGATAGGAAGGTTAGGGTTAGGGTTAGGGTTAGGTGTTAGTAGAGATCAACTCTAAGTACTGACCCAAAGTTAACTAACGTTCAACTTGGTGTTTGTCAGTACCGGGCAGGGCACGGGCCGTCGCAGGTCAGTACAAGTCCCCCCTCCCACTTGCTCCATAAACCACGTATAGAGTAGAATTAGAGATGAGAGAATGAAAAAAATGGAACGGTGAAAAGAATTGTTTTATTTTTGGATGTTTCGTTTTTTAAGAAATTGTTTCTAAGTGAGTTCCTGAACAGAGTAGAGTTGGTTGTTCTTCCCCCCGGAAGAGCTTTGTTTGTGCAGTGTGAGTACTCTGAAAAGTGATCAGAAACATCTCTGTGTATTAATTTCAAAAGTCCAGAAACCAAACCGAATGCACCTTTTAAACCTGAAACCCAGGCGGAAACGCTAGTATCACGGATATGTATCCCACATACTAGGCTCCGGAAGGGAGTGTGGAGGGCATAGGAAGGGAAATCAGGATCTGTGAGAAATTCAGAGCTGTTCTAAAATCTCTAGTCAGACATCTCATCCTGACCGAGTTTGCGGTAAGGGAAAAAGACAGTGCGGCTGTAAGTGCACACGTCTCTGCCTTAGGTCTGGACCCAGGCAGAAGGCGGCATGCACCCCATCACCGCAGTTGTGATTAACCCCCTCGCTAGCTCGTTTGTCTATATTTAAGAGGACGGGATGCCGTTAAGGCTTCACGACGCTCCAACTGCGGATAGATTAAATACATAATCTTCCGATTGATTACTCTTGTCTGTTCATGCTCACTGGGACATGTCATCAGTTGTGTGCCTAGACATCTCTGGAGTGTTTCGACCGCTTATCACAAGACACTCCTAGCCCAGGTTGGTCCCGCCAGAGGTGGCCTTCCTCTGGGGCATGTCCCATGCTCCCTACACTATCCATTTGTTTCATATTTCTGAATTTTTGGATATTTTTTTGCGATTGGTGTTTTGTTGAATAAATAAATCTAAAATCAATTTCAATTTGCTTTTTGAGATCCGGTTCGGAAGAGAGGGGGAAAAAAAATAGGTTTGTTTTGGAATAGGATATTAGGGTTAGGGTTAGGGTTAGGTGTTAGTAGAGATGGGTTAGGGTTAGGGTTAGGGTTAGGGGGTGAGAAAAAGTAGGTCCTCCTCCCGAAGGAAGAGGCACGTGCACGGTCCGTCCCCCATGGACGTCCGTTCCCCTGGTCCCGAGGCTGTCGGCGGGCCCTGTTGCGCCGCCGACCGTAACGGACCACTGTCCAGTCTCCGTCCATCTTTCTGTGGACGGGCAATCCAAAAAAAACCAAAGTAAAACGCAATCCCAAACGTGGGAAAGGATCAGGTAGGTATAAGGTAAATAAAGGTAAGTAACTGTTTTTTTATTTTTTATTTTTTTCAAAAAATTAAAAATCAAAATGTATACTAATGAACTAAGGAAGGTGTGCAATTTTCGAAAAAAAACGAAAAAAACGCGACGTTTCGACCAATATGAGTCTTCCTCAGGCTGCACACTAAATAACTGAAGTGATCTAGCTGCTTCTCTGTCTGTGTTTTCATGTGAAATGAGCTCTCTCAGCTCTGCGCTCTTTATATAGGCGCTGTTGGCGTTACAAATTTTGCGCATGAAGTTTTGCGTCGATGATATTAACTTTGTTTTTAGCCCTGTTTTTAACCCCTTAAATGCCGAATCAAATTAAATTAAATGAATAAAACCCATGTATTACAATAAAATATATTATTTATGAACTAATGAATTATTTCTTATGTGTGTAATTAATTTATTAACCCTTGTAATGCCAATTATTATTTAATCCATGAATTATTAACCCTAGTAATGCCAATTATTATTTAATCCATGAATTTTTAACCCTTGTAATGCCAATTATTATTTAATCCATGAATTTTTAACCCTTGTAATGCCAATTATTATTTAATCCATGAATTTTTAACCCTTGTAATGCCAATTATTATTTAATCCATGAATTTTTAACCCTTTCTTTGCCAAATGAAAATATTTTGACCCCTATAATTTCTACTCTTATGAATTGTGTGATCCGAATTAGGGTTAGGATTAGGACTAGGATTAGGGTTAGGATTAGGTTTAGGTTTAGGGCTAAGGTTAGGACTAAGGTTAGGTTTAGGGTTGAGATTAGGGTTAGGTTTAGGGTTAGGGCTAGGGTTAGAATTAAGGTTAGGTTAGGGTTAGGGTTAGGGTTAGGGTTAGGTTGTGTGAAAGTCCTCCCCCTAAAAGGATAGGGGGGGTGTGGTGCACGGTCCATCTCCCGGTGGGGAGGGTTAGGGTTAGGGTTAGGGTTAGGGTTAGGAATGGGGATGATAACCACGATGACATATTTGAGGATGACATATTTGTGAATAACTCTTGATAGGAAGGTTAGGGTTAGGGTTAGGGTTAGGTGTTAGTAGAGATCAACTCTAAGTACTGACCCAAAGTTAACTAACGTTCAACTTGGTGTTTGTCAGTACCGGGCAGGGCACGGGCCGTCGCAGGTCAGTACAAGTCCCCCCTCCCACTTGCTCCATAAACCACGTATAGAGTAGAATTAGAGATGAGAGAATGAAAAAAATGGAACGGTGAAAAGAATTGTTTTATTTTTGGATGTTTCGTTTTTTAAGAAATTGTTTCTAAGTGAGTTCCTGAACAGAGTAGAGTTGGTTGTTCTTCCCCCCGGAAGAGCTTTGTTTGTGCAGTGTGAGTACTCTGAAAAGTGATCAGAAACATCTCTGTGTATTAATTTCAAAAGTCCAGAAACCAAACCGAATGCACCTTTTAAACCTGAAACCCAGGCGGAAACGCTAGTATCACGGATATGTATCCCACATACTAGGCTCCGGAAGGGAGTGTGGAGGGCATAGGAAGGGAAATCAGGATCTGTGAGAAATTCAGAGCTGTTCTAAAATCTCTAGTCAGACATCTCATCCTGACCGAGTTTGCGGTAAGGGAAAAAGACAGTGCGGCTGTAAGTGCACACGTCTCTGCCTTAGGTCTGGACCCAGGCAGAAGGCGGCATGCACCCCATCACCGCAGTTGTGATTAACCCCCTCGCTAGCTCGTTTGTCTATATTTAAGAGGACGGGATGCCGTTAAGGCTTCACGACGCTCCAACTGCGGATAGATTAAATACATAATCTTCCGATTGATTACTCTTGTCTGTTCATGCTCACTGGGACATGTCATCAGTTGTGTGCCTAGACATCTCTGGAGTGTTTCGACCGCTTATCACAAGACACTCCTAGCCCAGGTTGGTCCCGCCAGAGGTGGCCTTCCTCTGGGGCATGTCCCATGCTCCCTACACTATCCATTTGTTTCATATTTCTGAATTTTTGGATATTTTTTTGCGATTGGTGTTTTGTTGAATAAATAAATCTAAAATCAATTTCAATTTGCTTTTTGAGATCCGGTTCGGAAGAGAGGGGGAAAAAAAATAGGTTTGTTTTGGAATAGGATATTAGGGTTAGGGTTAGGGTTAGGGTTAGGTGTTAGTAGAGATGGGTTAGGGTTAGGGTTAGGGTTAGGGTTAGGGGGTGAGAAAAAGTAGGTCCTCCTCCCGAAGGAAGAGGCACGTGCACGGTCCGTCCCCCATGGACGTCCGTTCCCCTGGTCCCGAGGCTGTCGGCGGGCCCTGTTGCGCCGCCGACCGTAACGGACCACTGTCCAGTCTCCGTCCATCTTTCTGTGGACGGGCAATCCAAAAAAAACCAAAGTAAAACGCAATCCCAAACGTGGGAAAGGATCAGGTAGGTATAAGGTAAGTAAAGGTAAGTAACTGTTTTTTTATTTTTTATTTTTTTCAAAAAATTAAAAATCAAAATGTATACTAATGAACTAAGGAAGGTGTGCAATTTTCGAAAAAAAACGAAAAAAACGCGACGTTTCGACCAATATGAGTCTTCCTCAGGCTGCACACTAAATAACTGAAGTGATCTAGCTGCTTCTCTGTCTGTGTTTTCATGTGAAATGAGCTCTCTCAGCTCTGCGCTCTTTATATAGGCGCTGTTGGCGTTACAAATTTTGCGCATGAAGTTTTGCGTCGATGATATTAACTTTGTTTTTAGCCCTGTTTTTAACCCCTTAAATGCCGAATCAAATTAAATTAAATGAATAAAACCCATGTATTACAATAAAATATATTATTTATGAACTAATGAATTATTTCTTATGTGTGTAATTAATTTATTAACCCTTGTAATGCCAATTATTATTTAATCCATGAATTATTAACCCTAGTAATGCCAATTATTATTTAATCCATGAATTATTAACCCTAGTAATGCCAATTATTATTTAATCCATGAATTTTTAACCCTTGTAATGCCAATTATTATTTAATCCATGAATTTTTAACCCTTGTAATGCCAATTATTATTTAATCCATGAATTTTTAACCCTTTCTTTGCCAAATGAAAATATTTTGACCCCTATAATTTCTACTCTTATGAATTGTGTGATCCGAATTAGGGTTAGGATTAGGACTAGGATTAGGGTTAGGATTAGGTTTAGGTTTAGGGCTAAGGTTAGGACTAAGGTTAGGTTTAGGGTTGAGATTAGGGTTAGGTTTAGGGTTAGGGCTAGGGTTAGAATTAAGGTTAGGTTAGGGTTAGGGTTAGGGTTAGGGTTAGGGTGTGTGAAAGTCCTCCCCCTAAAAGGATAGGGGGGGTGTGGTGCACGGTCCATCTCCCGGTGGGGAGGGTTAGGGTTAGGGTTAGGGTTAGGGTTAGGGTTAGGAATGGGGATGATAACCACGATGACATATTTGAGGATGACATATTTGTGAATAACTCTTGATAGGAAGGTTAGGGTTAGGGTTAGGGTTAGGGTTAGGTGTTAGTAGAGATCAACTCTAAGTACTGACCCAAAGTTAACTAACGTTCAACTTGGTGTTTGTCAGTACCGGGCAGGGCACGGGCCGTCGCAGGTCAGTACAAGTCCCCCCTCCCACTTGCTCCATAAACCACGTATAGAGTAGAATTAGAGATGAGAGAATGAAAAAAATGGAACGGTGAAAAGAATTGTTTTATTTTTGGATGTTTCGTTTTTTAAGAAATTGTTTCTAAGTGAGTTCCTGAACAGAGTAGAGTTGGTTGTTCTTCCCCCCGGAAGAGCTTTGTTTGTGCAGTGTGAGTACTCTGAAAAGTGATCAGAAACATCTCTGTGTATTAATTTCAAAAGTCCAGAAACCAAACCGAATGCACCTTTTAAACCTGAAACCCAGGCGGAAACGCTAGTATCACGGATATGTATCCCACATACTAGGCTCCGGAAGGGAGTGTGGAGGGCATAGGAAGGGAAATCAGGATCTGTGAGAAATTCAGAGCTGTTCTAAAATCTCTAGTCAGACATCTCATCCTGACCGAGTTTGCGGTAAGGGAAAAAGACAGTGCGGCTGTAAGTGCACACGTCTCTGCCTTAGGTCTGGACCCAGGCAGAAGGCGGCATGCACCCCATCACCGCAGTTGTGATTAACCCCCTCGCTAGCTCGTTTGTCTATATTTAAGAGGACGGGATGCCGTTAAGGCTTCACGACGCTCCAACTGCGGATAGATTAAATACATAATCTTCCGATTGATTACTCTTGTCTGTTCATGCTCACTGGGACATGTCATCAGTTGTGTGCCTAGACATCTCTGGAGTGTTTCGACCGCTTATCACAAGACACTCCTAGCCCAGGTTGGTCCCGCCAGAGGTGGCCTTCCTCTGGGGCATGTCCCATGCTCCCTACACTATCCATTTGTTTCATATTTCTGAATTTTTGGATATTTTTTTGCGATTGGTGTTTTGTTGAATAAATAAATCTAAAATCAATTTCAATTTGCTTTTTGAGATCCGGTTCGGAAGAGAGGGGGAAAAAAAATAGGTTTGTTTTGGAATAGGATATTAGGGTTAGGGTTAGGGTTAGGTGTTAGTAGAGATGGGTTAGGGTTAGGGTTAGGGTTAGGGGGTGAGAAAAAGTAGGTCCTCCTCCCGAAGGAAGAGGCACGTGCACGGTCCGTCCCCCATGGACGTCCGTTCCCCTGGTCCCGAGGCTGTCGGCGGGCCCTGTTGCGCCGCCGACCGTAACGGACCACTGTCCAGTCTCCGTCCATCTTTCTGTGGACGGGCAATCCAAAAAAAACCAAAGTAAAACGCAATCCCAAACGTGGGAAAGGATCAGGTAGGTATAAGGTAAATAAAGGTAAGTAACTGTTTTTTTATTTTTTATTTTTTTCAAAAAATTAAAAATCAAAATGTATACTAATGAACTAAGGAAGGTGTGCAATTTTCGAAAAAAAACGAAAAAAACGCGACGTTTCGACCAATATGAGTCTTCCTCAGGCTGCACACTAAATAACTGAAGTGATCTAGCTGCTTCTCTGTCTGTGTTTTCATGTGAAATGAGCTCTCTCAGCTCTGCGCTCTTTATATAGGCGCTGTTGGCGTTACAAATTTTGCGCATGAAGTTTTGCGTCGATGATATTAACTTTGTTTTTAGCCCTGTTTTTAACCCCTTAAATGCCGAATCAAATTAAATTAAATGAATAAAACCCATGTATTACAATAAAATATATTATTTATGAACTAATGAATTATTTCTTATGTGTGTAATTAATTTATTAACCCTTGTAATGCCAATTATTATTTAATCCATGAATTATTAACCCTAGTAATGCCAATTATTATTTAATCCATGAATTTTTAACCCTTGTAATGCCAATTATTATTTAATCCATGAATTTTTAACCCTTGTAATGCCAATTATTATTTAATCCATGAATTTTTAACCCTTGTAATGCCAATTATTATTTAATCCATGAATTTTTAACCCTTTCTTTGCCAAATGAAAATATTTTGACCCCTATAATTTCTACTCTTATGAATTGTGTGATCCGAATTAGGGTTAGGATTAGGACTAGGATTAGGGTTAGGATTAGGTTTAGGTTTAGGGCTAAGGTTAGGACTAAGGTTAGGTTTAGGGTTGAGATTAGGGTTAGGTTTAGGGTTAGGGCTAGGGTTAGAATTAAGGTTAGGTTAGGGTTAGGGTTAGGGTTAGGGTTAGGTTGTGTGAAAGTCCTCCCCCTAAAAGGATAGGGGGGGTGTGGTGCACGGTCCATCTCCCGGTGGGGAGGGTTAGGGTTAGGGTTAGGGTTAGGGTTAGGGTTAGGGTTAGGAATGGGGATGATAACCACGATGACATATTTGAGGATGACATATTTGTGAATAACTCTTGATAGGAAGGTTAGGGTTAGGGTTAGGGTTAGGGTTAGGTGTTAGTAGAGATCAACTCTAAGTACTGACCCAAAGTTAACTAACGTTCAACTTGGTGTTTGTCAGTACCGGGCAGGGCACGGGCCGTCGCAGGTCAGTACAAGTCCCCCCTCCCACTTGCTCCATAAACCACGTATAGAGTAGAATTAGAGATGAGAGAATGAAAAAAATGGAACGGTGAAAAGAATTGTTTTATTTTTGGATGTTTCGTTTTTTAAGAAATTGTTTCTAAGTGAGTTCCTGAACAGAGTAGAGTTGGTTGTTCTTCCCCCCGGAAGAGCTTTGTTTGTGCAGTGTGAGTACTCTGAAAAGTGATCAGAAACATCTCTGTGTATTAATTTCAAAAGTCCAGAAACCAAACCGAATGCACCTTTTAAACCTGAAACCCAGGCGGAAACGCTAGTATCACGGATATGTATCCCACATACTAGGCTCCGGAAGGGAGTGTGGAGGGCATAGGAAGGGAAATCAGGATCTGTGAGAAATTCAGAGCTGTTCTAAAATCTCTAGTCAGACATCTCATCCTGACCGAGTTTGCGGTAAGGGAAAAAGACAGTGCGGCTGTAAGTGCACACGTCTCTGCCTTAGGTCTGGACCCAGGCAGAAGGCGGCATGCACCCCATCACCGCAGTTGTGATTAACCCCCTCGCTAGCTCGTTTGTCTATATTTAAGAGGACGGGATGCCGTTAAGGCTTCACGACGCTCCAACTGCGGATAGATTAAATACATAATCTTCCGATTGATTACTCTTGTCTGTTCATGCTCACTGGGACATGTCATCAGTTGTGTGCCTAGACATCTCTGGAGTGTTTCGACCGCTTATCACAAGACACTCCTAGCCCAGGTTGGTCCCGCCAGAGGTGGCCTTCCTCTGGGGCATGTCCCATGCTCCCTACACTATCCATTTGTTTCATATTTCTGAATTTTTGGATATTTTTTTGCGATTGGTGTTTTGTTGAATAAATAAATCTAAAATCAATTTCAATTTGCTTTTTGAGATCCGGTTCGGAAGAGAGGGGGAAAAAAAATAGGTTTGTTTTGGAATAGGATATTAGGGTTAGGGTTAGGGTTAGGTGTTAGTAGAGATGGGTTAGGGTTAGGGTTAGGGTTAGGGGGTGAGAAAAAGTAGGTCCTCCTCCCGAAGGAAGAGGCACGTGCACGGTCCGTCCCCCATGGACGTCCGTTCCCCTGGTCCCGAGGCTGTCGGCGGGCCCTGTTGCGCCGCCGACCGTAACGGACCACTGTCCAGTCTCCGTCCATCTTTCTGTGGACGGGCAATCCAAAAAAAACCAAAGTAAAACGCAATCCCAAACGTGGGAAAGGATCAGGTAGGTATAAGGTAAGTAAAGGTAAGTAACTGTTTTTTTATTTTTTATTTTTTTCAAAAAATTAAAAATCAAAATGTATACTAATGAACTAAGGAAGGTGTGCAATTTTCGAAAAAAAACGAAAAAAACGCGACGTTTCGACCAATATGAGTCTTCCTCAGGCTGCACACTAAATAACTGAAGTGATCTAGCTGCTTCTCTGTCTGTGTTTTCATGTGAAATGAGCTCTCTCAGCTCTGCGCTCTTTATATAGGCGCTGTTGGCGTTACAAATTTTGCGCATGAAGTTTTGCGTCGATGATATTAACTTTGTTTTTAGCCCTGTTTTTAACCCCTTAAATGCCGAATCAAATTAAATTAAATGAATAAAACCCATGTATTACAATAAAATATATTATTTATGAACTAATGAATTATTTCTTATGTGTGTAATTAATTTATTAACCCTTGTAATGCCAATTATTATTTAATCCATGAATTATTAACCCTAGTAATGCCAATTATTATTTAATCCATGAATTTTTAACCCTTGTAATGCCAATTATTATTTAATCCATGAATTTTTAACCCTTTCTTTGCCAAATGAAAATATTTTGACCCCTATAATTTCTACTCTTATGAATTGTGTGATCCGAATTAGGGTTAGGATTAGGACTAGGATTAGGGTTAGGATTAGGTTTAGGTTTAGGGCTAAGGTTAGGACTAAGGTTAGGTTTAGGGTTGAGATTAGGGTTAGGTTTAGGGTTAGGGCTAGGGTTAGAATTAAGGTTAGGTTAGGGTTAGGGTTAGGGTTAGGGTTAGGTTGTGTGAAAGTCCTCCCCCTAAAAGGATAGGGGGGGTGTGGTGCACGGTCCATCTCCCGGTGGGGAGGGTTAGGGTTAGGGTTAGGGTTAGGGTTAGGAATGGGGATGATAACCACGATGACATATTTGAGGATGACATATTTGTGAATAACTCTTGATAGGAAGGTTAGGGTTAGGGTTAGGGTTAGGTGTTAGTAGAGATCAACTCTAAGTACTGACCCAAAGTTAACTAACGTTCAACTTGGTGTTTGTCAGTACCGGGCAGGGCACGGGCCGTCGCAGGTCAGTACAAGTCCCCCCTCCCACTTGCTCCATAAACCACGTATAGAGTAGAATTAGAGATGAGAGAATGAAAAAAATGGAACGGTGAAAAGAATTGTTTTATTTTTGGATGTTTCGTTTTTTAAGAAATTGTTTCTAAGTGAGTTCCTGAACAGAGTAGAGTTGGTTGTTCTTCCCCCCGGAAGAGCTTTGTTTGTGCAGTGTGAGTACTCTGAAAAGTGATCAGAAACATCTCTGTGTATTAATTTCAAAAGTCCAGAAACCAAACCGAATGCACCTTTTAAACCTGAAACCCAGGCGGAAACGCTAGTATCACGGATATGTATCCCACATACTAGGCTCCGGAAGGGAGTGTGGAGGGCATAGGAAGGGAAATCAGGATCTGTGAGAAATTCAGAGCTGTTCTAAAATCTCTAGTCAGACATCTCATCCTGACCGAGTTTGCGGTAAGGGAAAAAGACAGTGCGGCTGTAAGTGCACACGTCTCTGCCTTAGGTCTGGACCCAGGCAGAAGGCGGCATGCACCCCATCACCGCAGTTGTGATTAACCCCCTCGCTAGCTCGTTTGTCTATATTTAAGAGGACGGGATGCCGTTAAGGCTTCACGACGCTCCAACTGCGGATAGATTAAATACATAATCTTCCGATTGATTACTCTTGTCTGTTCATGCTCACTGGGACATGTCATCAGTTGTGTGCCTAGACATCTCTGGAGTGTTTCGACCGCTTATCACAAGACACTCCTAGCCCAGGTTGGTCCCGCCAGAGGTGGCCTTCCTCTGGGGCATGTCCCATGCTCCCTACACTATCCATTTGTTTCATATTTCTGAATTTTTGGATATTTTTTTGCGATTGGTGTTTTGTTGAATAAATAAATCTAAAATCAATTTCAATTTGCTTTTTGAGATCCGGTTCGGAAGAGAGGGGGAAAAAAAATAGGTTTGTTTTGGAATAGGATATTAGGGTTAGGGTTAGGGTTAGGGTTAGGTGTTAGTAGAGATGGGTTAGGGTTAGGGTTAGGGTTAGGGGGTGAGAAAAAGTAGGTCCTCCTCCCGAAGGAAGAGGCACGTGCACGGTCCGTCCCCCATGGACGTCCGTTCCCCTGGTCCCGAGGCTGTCGGCGGGCCCTGTTGCGCCGCCGACCGTAACGGACCACTGTCCAGTCTCCGTCCATCTTTCTGTGGACGGGCAATCCAAAAAAAACCAAAGTAAAACGCAATCCCAAACGTGGGAAAGGATCAGGTAGGTATAAGGTAAGTAAAGGTAAGTAACTGTTTTTTTATTTTTTATTTTTTTCAAAAAATTAAAAATCAAAATGTATACTAATGAACTAAGGAAGGTGTGCAATTTTCGAAAAAAAACGAAAAAAACGCGACGTTTCGACCAATATGAGTCTTCCTCAGGCTGCACACTAAATAACTGAAGTGATCTAGCTGCTTCTCTGTCTGTGTTTTCATGTGAAATGAGCTCTCTCAGCTCTGCGCTCTTTATATAGGCGCTGTTGGCGTTACAAATTTTGCGCATGAAGTTTTGCGTCGATGATATTAACTTTGTTTTTAACCCTGTTTTTAACCCCTTAAATGCCGAATCAAATTAAATTAAATGAATAAAACCCATGTATTACAATAAAATATATTATTTATGAACTAATGAATTATTTCTTATGTGTGTAATTAATTTATTAACCCTTGTAATGCCAATTATTATTTAATCCATGAATTATTAACCCTAGTAATGCCAATTATTATTTAATCCATGAATTTTTAACCCTTGTAATGCCAATTATTATTTAATCCATGAATTTTTAACCCTTGTAATGCCAATTATTATTTAATCCATGAATTTTTAACCCTTTCTTTGCCAAATGAAAATATTTTGACCCCTATAATTTCTACTCTTATGAATTGTGTGATCCGAATTAGGGTTAGGATTAGGACTAGGATTAGGGTTAGGATTAGGTTTAGGTTTAGGGCTAAGGTTAGGACTAAGGTTAGGTTTAGGGTTGAGATTAGGGTTAGGTTTAGGGTTAGGGCTAGGGTTAGAATTAAGGTTAGGTTAGGGTTAGGGTTAGGGTTAGGGTTAGGTTGTGTGAAAGTCCTCCCCCTAAAAGGATAGGGGGGGTGTGGTGCACGGTCCATCTCCCGGTGGGGAGGGTTAGGGTTAGGGTTAGGGTTAGGGTTAGGGTTAGGAATGGGGATGATAACCACGATGACATATTTGAGGATGACATATTTGTGAATAACTCTTGATAGGAAGGTTAGGGTTAGGGTTAGGGTTAGGGTTAGGTGTTAGTAGAGATCAACTCTAAGTACTGACCCAAAGTTAACTAACGTTCAACTTGGTGTTTGTCAGTACCGGGCAGGGCACGGGCCGTCGCAGGTCAGTACAAGTCCCCCCTCCCACTTGCTCCATAAACCACGTATAGAGTAGAATTAGAGATGAGAGAATGAAAAAAATGGAACGGTGAAAAGAATTGTTTTATTTTTGGATGTTTCGTTTTTTAAGAAATTGTTTCTAAGTGAGTTCCTGAACAGAGTAGAGTTGGTTGTTCTTCCCCCCGGAAGAGCTTTGTTTGTGCAGTGTGAGTACTCTGAAAAGTGATCAGAAACATCTCTGTGTATTAATTTCAAAAGTCCAGAAACCAAACCGAATGCACCTTTTAAACCTGAAACCCAGGCGGAAACGCTAGTATCACGGATATGTATCCCACATACTAGGCTCCGGAAGGGAGTGTGGAGGGCATAGGAAGGGAAATCAGGATCTGTGAGAAATTCAGAGCTGTTCTAAAATCTCTAGTCAGACATCTCATCCTGACCGAGTTTGCGGTAAGGGAAAAAGACAGTGCGGCTGTAAGTGCACACGTCTCTGCCTTAGGTCTGGACCCAGGCAGAAGGCGGCATGCACCCCATCACCGCAGTTGTGATTAACCCCCTCGCTAGCTCGTTTGTCTATATTTAAGAGGACGGGATGCCGTTAAGGCTTCACGACGCTCCAACTGCGGATAGATTAAATACATAATCTTCCGATTGATTACTCTTGTCTGTTCATGCTCACTGGGACATGTCATCAGTTGTGTGCCTAGACATCTCTGGAGTGTTTCGACCGCTTATCACAAGACACTCCTAGCCCAGGTTGGTCCCGCCAGAGGTGGCCTTCCTCTGGGGCATGTCCCATGCTCCCTACACTATCCATTTGTTTCATATTTCTGAATTTTTGGATATTTTTTTGCGATTGGTGTTTTGTTGAATAAATAAATCTAAAATCAATTTCAATTTGCTTTTTGAGATCCGGTTCGGAAGAGAGGGGGAAAAAAAATAGGTTTGTTTTGGAATAGGATATTAGGGTTAGGGTTAGGGTTAGGGTTAGGTGTTAGTAGAGATGGGTTAGGGTTAGGGTTAGGGTTAGGTGTTAGTAGAGATGGGTTAGGGTTAGGGTTAGGGTTAGGGGGTGAGAAAAAGTAGGTCCTCCTCCCGAAGGAAGAGGCACGTGCACGGTCCGTCCCCCATGGACGTCCGTTCCCCTGGTCCCGAGGCTGTCGGCGGGCCCTGTTGCGCCGCCGACCGTAACGGACCACTGTCCAGTCTCCGTCCATCTTTCTGTGGACGGGCAATCCAAAAAAAACCAAAGTAAAACGCAATCCCAAACGTGGGAAAGGATCAGGTAGGTATAAGGTAAATAAAGGTAAGTAACTGTTTTTTTATTTTTTATTTTTTTCAAAAAATTAAAAATCAAAATGTATACTAATGAACTAAGGAAGGTGTGCAATTTTCGAAAAAAAACGAAAAAAACGCGACGTTTCGACCAATATGAGTCTTCCTCAGGCTGCACACTAAATAACTGAAGTGATCTAGCTGCTTCTCTGTCTGTGTTTTCATGTGAAATGAGCTCTCTCAGCTCTGCGCTCTTTATATAGGCGCTGTTGGCGTTACAAATTTTGCGCATGAAGTTTTGCGTCGATGATATTAACTTTGTTTTTAGCCCTGTTTTTAACCCCTTAAATGCCGAATCAAATTAAATTAAATGAATAAAACCCATGTATTACAATAAAATATATTATTTATGAACTAATGAATTATTTCTTATGTGTGTAATTAATTTATTAACCCTTGTAATGCCAATTATTATTTAATCCATGAATTATTAACCCTAGTAATGCCAATTATTATTTAATCCATGAATTTTTAACCCTTGTAATGCCAATTATTATTTAATCCATGAATTTTTAACCCTTGTAATGCCAATTATTATTTAATCCATGAATTTTTAACCCTTTCTTTGCCAAATGAAAATATTTTGACCCCTATAATTTCTACTCTTATGAATTGTGTGATCCGAATTAGGGTTAGGATTAGGACTAGGATTAGGGTTAGGATTAGGTTTAGGTTTAGGGCTAAGGTTAGGACTAAGGTTAGGTTTAGGGTTGAGATTAGGGTTAGGTTTAGGGTTAGGGCTAGGGTTAGAATTAAGGTTAGGTTAGGGTTAGGGTTAGGGTTAGGGTTAGGTTGTGTGAAAGTCCTCCCCCTAAAAGGATAGGGGGGGTGTGGTGCACGGTCCATCTCCCGGTGGGGAGGGTTAGGGTTAGGGTTAGGGTTAGGGTTAGGGTTAGGAATGGGGATGATAACCACGATGACATATTTGAGGATGACATATTTGTGAATAACTCTTGATAGGAAGGTTAGGGTTAGGGTTAGGGTTAGGTGTTAGTAGAGATCAACTCTAAGTACTGACCCAAAGTTAACTAACGTTCAACTTGGTGTTTGTCAGTACCGGGCAGGGCACGGGCCGTCGCAGGTCAGTACAAGTCCCCCCTCCCACTTGCTCCATAAACCACGTATAGAGTAGAATTAGAGATGAGAGAATGAAAAAAATGGAACGGTGAAAAGAATTGTTTTATTTTTGGATGTTTCGTTTTTTAAGAAATTGTTTCTAAGTGAGTTCCTGAACAGAGTAGAGTTGGTTGTTCTTCCCCCCGGAAGAGCTTTGTTTGTGCAGTGTGAGTACTCTGAAAAGTGATCAGAAACATCTCTGTGTATTAATTTCAAAAGTCCAGAAACCAAACCGAATGCACCTTTTAAACCTGAAACCCAGGCGGAAACGCTAGTATCACGGATATGTATCCCACATACTAGGCTCCGGAAGGGAGTGTGGAGGGCATAGGAAGGGAAATCAGGATCTGTGAGAAATTCAGAGCTGTTCTAAAATCTCTAGTCAGACATCTCATCCTGACCGAGTTTGCGGTAAGGGAAAAAGACAGTGCGGCTGTAAGTGCACACGTCTCTGCCTTAGGTCTGGACCCAGGCAGAAGGCGGCATGCACCCCATCACCGCAGTTGTGATTAACCCCCTCGCTAGCTCGTTTGTCTATATTTAAGAGGACGGGATGCCGTTAAGGCTTCACGACGCTCCAACTGCGGATAGATTAAATACATAATCTTCCGATTGATTACTCTTGTCTGTTCATGCTCACTGGGACATGTCATCAGTTGTGTGCCTAGACATCTCTGGAGTGTTTCGACCGCTTATCACAAGACACTCCTAGCCCAGGTTGGTCCCGCCAGAGGTGGCCTTCCTCTGGGGCATGTCCCATGCTCCCTACACTATCCATTTGTTTCATATTTCTGAATTTTTGGATATTTTTTTGCGATTGGTGTTTTGTTGAATAAATAAATCTAAAATCAATTTCAATTTGCTTTTTGAGATCCGGTTCGGAAGAGAGGGGGAAAAAAAATAGGTTTGTTTTGGAATAGGATATTAGGGTTAGGGTTAGGGTTAGGTGTTAGTAGAGATGGGTTAGGGTTAGGGTTAGGGTTAGGGGGTGAGAAAAAGTAGGTCCTCCTCCCGAAGGAAGAGGCACGTGCACGGTCCGTCCCCCATGGACGTCCGTTCCCCTGGTCCCGAGGCTGTCGGCGGGCCCTGTTGCGCCGCCGACCGTAACGGACCACTGTCCAGTCTCCGTCCATCTTTCTGTGGACGGGTTAGGGTTAGGGTTAGGGTTAGGGTTAGGGGGTGAGAAAAAGTAGGTCCTCCTCCCGAAGGAAGAGGCACGTGCACGGTCCGTCCCCCATGGACGTCCGTTCCCCTGGTCCCGAGGCTGTCGGCGGGCCCTGTTGCGCCGCCGACCGTAACGGACCACTGTCCAGTCTCCGTCCATCTTTCTGTGGACGGGCAATCCAAAAAAAACCAAAAGTAAAACGCAATCCCAAACGTGGGAAAGGATCAGGTAGGTATAAGGTAAGTAAAGGTAAGTAACTGTTTTTTTATTTTTTATTATTTTTTTCTTTTTTATTATTTTTTTCAAAAAATTAAAAATCAAAATGTATACTAATGAACTAAGGAAGGTGTGCAATTTTCGAAAAAAAACGAAAAAAACGCGACGTTTCGACCAATATGAGTCTTCCTCAGGCTGCACACTAAATAACTGAAGTGATCTAGCTGCTTCTCTGTCTGTGTTTTCATGTGAAATGAGCTCTCTCAGCTCTGCGCTCTTTATATAGGCGCTGTTGGCGTTACAAATTTTGCGCATGAAGTTTTGCGTCGATGATATTAACTTTGTTTTTAGCCCTGTTTTTAACCCCTTAAATGCCGAATCAAATTAAATTAAATGAATAAAACCCATGTATTACAATAAAATATATTATTTATGAACTAATGAATTATTTCTTATGTGTGTAATTAATTTATTAACCCTTGTAATGCCAATTATTATTTAATCCATGAATTATTAACCCTAGTAATGCCAATTATTATTTAATCCATGAATTTTTAACCCTTGTAATGCCAATTATTATTTAATCCATGAATTTTTAACCCTTGTAATGCCAATTATTATTTAATCCATGAATTTTTAACCCTTTCTTTGCCAAATGAAAATATTTTGACCCCTATAATTTCTACTCTTATGAATTGTGTGATCCGAATTAGGGTTAGGATTAGGACTAGGATTAGGGTTAGGATTAGGTTTAGGTTTAGGGCTAAGGTTAGGACTAAGGTTAGGTTTAGGGTTGAGATTAGGGTTAGGTTTAGGGTTAGGGCTAGGGTTAGAATTAAGGTTAGGTTAGGGTTAGGGTTAGGGTTAGGGTTAGGTTGTGTGAAAGTCCTCCCCCTAAAAGGATAGGGGGGGTGTGGTGCACGGTCCATCTCCCGGTGGGGAGGGTTAGGGTTAGGGTTAGGGTTAGGGTTAGGGTTAGGGTTAGGAATGGGGATGATAACCACGATGACATATTTGAGGATGACATATTTGTGAATAACTCTTGATAGGAAGGTTAGGGTTAGGGTTAGGGTTAGGTGTTAGTAGAGATCAACTCTAAGTACTGACCCAAAGTTAACTAACGTTCAACTTGGTGTTTGTCAGTACCGGGCAGGGCACGGGCCGTCGCAGGTCAGTACAAGTCCCCCCTCCCACTTGCTCCATAAACCACGTATAGAGTAGAATTAGAGATGAGAGAATGAAAAAAATGGAACGGTGAAAAGAATTGTTTTATTTTTGGATGTTTCGTTTTTTAAGAAATTGTTTCTAAGTGAGTTCCTGAACAGAGTAGAGTTGGTTGTTCTTCCCCCCGGAAGAGCTTTGTTTGTGCAGTGTGAGTACTCTGAAAAGTGATCAGAAACATCTCTGTGTATTAATTTCAAAAGTCCAGAAACCAAACCGAATGCACCTTTTAAACCTGAAACCCAGGCGGAAACGCTAGTATCACGGATATGTATCCCACATACTAGGCTCCGGAAGGGAGTGTGGAGGGCATAGGAAGGGAAATCAGGATCTGTGAGAAATTCAGAGCTGTTCTAAAATCTCTAGTCAGACATCTCATCCTGACCGAGTTTGCGGTAAGGGAAAAAGACAGTGCGGCTGTAAGTGCACACGTCTCTGCCTTAGGTCTGGACCCAGGCAGAAGGCGGCATGCACCCCATCACCGCAGTTGTGATTAACCCCCTCGCTAGCTCGTTTGTCTATATTTAAGAGGACGGGATGCCGTTAAGGCTTCACGACGCTCCAACTGCGGATAGATTAAATACATAATCTTCCGATTGATTACTCTTGTCTGTTCATGCTCACTGGGACATGTCATCAGTTGTGTGCCTAGACATCTCTGGAGTGTTTCGACCGCTTATCACAAGACACTCCTAGCCCAGGTTGGTCCCGCCAGAGGTGGCCTTCCTCTGGGGCATGTCCCATGCTCCCTACACTATCCATTTGTTTCATATTTCTGAATTTTTGGATATTTTTTTGCGATTGGTGTTTTGTTGAATAAATAAATCTAAAATCAATTTCAATTTGCTTTTTGAGATCCGGTTCGGAAGAGAGGGGGAAAAAAAATAGGTTTGTTTTGGAATAGGATATTAGGGTTAGGGTTAGGGTTAGGTGTTAGTAGAGATGGGTTAGGGTTAGGGTTAGGGTTAGGGGGTGAGAAAAAGTAGGTCCTCCTCCCGAAGGAAGAGGCACGTGCACGGTCCGTCCCCCATGGACGTCCGTTCCCCTGGTCCCGAGGCTGTCGGCGGGCCCTGTTGCGCCGCCGACCGTAACGGACCACTGTCCAGTCTCCGTCCATCTTTCTGTGGACGGGCAATCCAAAAAAAACCAAAAGTAAAACGCAATCCCAAACGTGGGAAAGGATCAGGTAGGTATAAGGTAAGTAAAGGTAAGTAACTGTTTTTTTATTTTTTATTATTTTTTTCTTTTTTATTATTTTTTTCAAAAAATTAAAAATCAAAATGTATACTAATGAACTAAGGAAGGTGTGCAATTTTCGAAAAAAAACGAAAAAAACGCGACGTTTCGACCAATATGAGTCTTCCTCAGGCTGCACACTAAATAACTGAAGTGATCTAGCTGCTTCTCTGTCTGTGTTTTCATGTGAAATGAGCTCTCTCAGCTCTGCGCTCTTTATATAGGCGCTGTTGGCGTTACAAATTTTGCGCATGAAGTTTTGCGTCGATGATATTAACTTTGTTTTTAACCCTGTTTTTAACCCCTTAAATGCCGAATCAAATTAAATTAAATGAATAAAACCCATGTATTATAATAAAATATATTATTTATGAACTAATGAATTATTTCTTATGTGTGTAATTAATTTTTAACCCTTGTAATGCCAATTATTATTTAATCCATGAATTATTAACCCTAGTAATGCCAATTATTATTTAATCCATGAATTTTTAACCCTTTCTTTGCCAAATGAAAATATTTTGACCCCTATAATTTCTACTCTTATGAATTGTGTGATCCGAATTAGGGTTAGGATTAGGACTAGGATTAGGGTTAGGATTAGGTTTAGGTTTAGGGCTAAGGTTAGGACTAAGGTTAGGTTTAGGGTTGAGATTAGGGTTAGGTTTAGGGTTAGGGCTAGGGTTAGAATTAAGGTTAGGTTTAGGGTTGGGATTAGGTTTAGGTTTAGGTTTAGGTTTAGGATTAGGGTTAGGTTTAGGTTTAGGTTTAGGGTTGAGATTAGGATTAGGGTTAGGTTTAGGGTTAGGGTTAGGTTTGGGTTAGGTTTAGGGTTGAGATTAGGATTAGGGTTAGGTTTAGGGTTAGGGCTAGGGTTAGAATTAAGGTTAGGTTTAGGGTTGGGATTAGGTTTAGGTTTAGGATTAGGGTTAGGGTTAGGGTTAGGGTTAGGGTTAGGTTGAGGAAAAAAGGGGGGTCCTGGGACACTTACACCCAACGGGCTGGTCCCAGGCACGTGCACGGTCCTCAGCACCTGGGTGGCCTGCCCCCCCATCTTAATTTAGGTTGTATGTTTAACCATATTATGTTTATTTATTGATTGCTTTAATTTTTTCCTTTTCTTTTCTCCCACAGGTATGGATAAGGTAAGTATCCCTGGAATTAAGGTAAGTACCAATTAGTTTTTTAGGGTTCCCTTTCTTTTTTCTCCCCAGGTAGGATGAGGTAAGTATCCCCGGATTAGAGGTAAGTATCATCTGGTCTTTTGGTTTCCTTTTCTTTTTTCTCTCCACAGGTTAGGATGAGGTAAGTGTCCCCGTATTAGAGGTAGGTATAATTTAGGTTAGCCCATATCTGTTCCAGGTTAGGGTTAGGGTTAGGGTTAGGGTTAGGGTTAGGGTTAGGGTTAGGAATGGGGATGATAACCACGATGACATATTTGAGGATGACATATTTGTGAATAACTCTTGATAGGAAGGTTAGGGTTAGGGTTAGGGTTAGGTGTTAGTAGAGATCAACTCTAAGTACTGACCCAAAGTTAACTAACGTTCAACTTGGTGTTTGTCAGTACCGGGCAGGGCACGGGCCGTCGCAGGTCAGTACAAGTCCCCCCTCCCACTTGCTCCATAAACCACGTATAGAGTAGAATTAGAGATGAGAGAATGAAAAAAATGGAACGGTGAAAAGAATTGTTTTATTTTTGGATGTTTCGTTTTTTAAGAAATTGTTTCTAAGTGAGTTCCTGAACAGAGTAGAGTTGGTTGTTCTTCCCCCCGGAAGAGCTTTGTTTGTGCAGTGTGAGTACTCTGAAAAGTGATCAGAAACATCTCTGTGTATTAATTTCAAAAGTCCAGAAACCAAACCGAATGCACCTTTTAAACCTGAAACCCAGGCGGAAACGCTAGTATCACGGATATGTATCCCACATACTAGGCTCCGGAAGGGAGTGTGGAGGGCATAGGAAGGGAAATCAGGATCTGTGAGAAATTCAGAGCTGTTCTAAAATCTCTAGTCAGACATCTCATCCTGACCGAGTTTGCGGTAAGGGAAAAAGACAGTGCGGCTGTAAGTGCACACGTCTCTGCCTTAGGTCTGGACCCAGGCAGAAGGCGGCATGCACCCCATCACCGCAGTTGTGATTAACCCCCTCGCTAGCTCGTTTGTCTATATTTAAGAGGACGGGATGCCGTTAAGGCTTCACGACGCTCCAACTGCGGATAGATTAAATACATAATCTTCCGATTGATTACTCTTGTCTGTTCATGCTCACTGGGACATGTCATCAGTTGTGTGCCTAGACATCTCTGGAGTGTTTCGACCGCTTATCACAAGACACTCCTAGCCCAGGTTGGTCCCGCCAGAGGTGGCCTTCCTCTGGGGCATGTCCCATGCTCCCTACACTATCCATTTGTTTCATATTTCTGAATTTTTGGATATTTTTTTGCGATTGGTGTTTTGTTGAATAAATAAATCTAAAATCAATTTCAATTTGCTTTTTGAGATCCGGTTCGGAAGAGAGGGGGAAAAAAAATAGGTTTGTTTTGGAATAGGATATTAGGGTTAGGGTTAGGGTTAGGGTTAGGTGTTAGTAGAGATGGGTTAGGGTTAGGGTTAGGGTTAGGGGGTGAGAAAAAGTAGGTCCTCCTCCCGAAGGAAGAGGCACGTGCACGGTCCGTCCCCCATGGACGTCCGTTCCCCTGGTCCCGAGGCTGTCGGCGGGCCCTGTTGCGCCGCCGACCGTAACGGACCACTGTCCAGTCTCCGTCCATCTTTCTGTGGACGGGCAATCCAAAAAAAACCAAAGTAAAACGCAATCCCAAACGTGGGAAAGGATCAGGTAGGTATAAGGTAAGTAAAGGTAAGTAACTGTTTTTTTATTTTTTATTTTTTTCAAAAAATTAAAAATCAAAATGTATACTAATGAACTAAGGAAGGTGTGCAATTTTCGAAAAAAAACGAAAAAAACGCGACGTTTCGACCAATATGAGTCTTCCTCAGGCTGCACACTAAATAACTGAAGTGATCTAGCTGCTTCTCTGTCTGTGTTTTCATGTGAAATGAGCTCTCTCAGCTCTGCGCTCTTTATATAGGCGCTGTTGGCGTTACAAATTTTGCGCATGAAGTTTTGCGTCGATGATATTAACTTTGTTTTTAGCCCTGTTTTTAACCCCTTAAATGCCGAATCAAATTAAATTAAATGAATAAAACCCATGTATTACAATAAAATATATTATTTATGAACTAATGAATTATTTCTTATGTGTGTAATTAATTTATTAACCCTTGTAATGCCAATTATTATTTAATCCATGAATTATTAACCCTAGTAATGCCAATTATTATTTAATCCATGAATTTTTAACCCTTGTAATGCCAATTATTATTTAATCCATGAATTTTTAACCCTTGTAATGCCAATTATTATTTAATCCATGAATTTTTAACCCTTTCTTTGCCAAATGAAAATATTTTGACCCCTATAATTTCTACTCTTATGAATTGTGTGATCCGAATTAGGGTTAGGATTAGGACTAGGATTAGGGTTAGGATTAGGTTTAGGTTTAGGGCTAAGGTTAGGACTAAGGTTAGGTTTAGGGTTGAGATTAGGGTTAGGTTTAGGGTTAGGGCTAGGGTTAGAATTAAGGTTAGGTTAGGGTTAGGGTTAGGGTTAGGGTTAGGTTGTGTGAAAGTCCTCCCCCTAAAAGGATAGGGGGGGTGTGGTGCACGGTCCATCTCCCGGTGGGGAGGGTTAGGGTTAGGGTTAGGGTTAGGGTTAGGAATGGGGATGATAACCACGATGACATATTTGAGGATGACATATTTGTGAATAACTCTTGATAGGAAGGTTAGGGTTAGGGTTAGGGTTAGGTGTTAGTAGAGATCAACTCTAAGTACTGACCCAAAGTTAACTAACGTTCAACTTGGTGTTTGTCAGTACCGGGCAGGGCACGGGCCGTCGCAGGTCAGTACAAGTCCCCCCTCCCACTTGCTCCATAAACCACGTATAGAGTAGAATTAGAGATGAGAGAATGAAAAAAATGGAACGGTGAAAAGAATTGTTTTATTTTTGGATGTTTCGTTTTTTAAGAAATTGTTTCTAAGTGAGTTCCTGAACAGAGTAGAGTTGGTTGTTCTTCCCCCCGGAAGAGCTTTGTTTGTGCAGTGTGAGTACTCTGAAAAGTGATCAGAAACATCTCTGTGTATTAATTTCAAAAGTCCAGAAACCAAACCGAATGCACCTTTTAAACCTGAAACCCAGGCGGAAACGCTAGTATCACGGATATGTATCCCACATACTAGGCTCCGGAAGGGAGTGTGGAGGGCATAGGAAGGGAAATCAGGATCTGTGAGAAATTCAGAGCTGTTCTAAAATCTCTAGTCAGACATCTCATCCTGACCGAGTTTGCGGTAAGGGAAAAAGACAGTGCGGCTGTAAGTGCACACGTCTCTGCCTTAGGTCTGGACCCAGGCAGAAGGCGGCATGCACCCCATCACCGCAGTTGTGATTAACCCCCTCGCTAGCTCGTTTGTCTATATTTAAGAGGACGGGATGCCGTTAAGGCTTCACGACGCTCCAACTGCGGATAGATTAAATACATAATCTTCCGATTGATTACTCTTGTCTGTTCATGCTCACTGGGACATGTCATCAGTTGTGTGCCTAGACATCTCTGGAGTGTTTCGACCGCTTATCACAAGACACTCCTAGCCCAGGTTGGTCCCGCCAGAGGTGGCCTTCCTCTGGGGCATGTCCCATGCTCCCTACACTATCCATTTGTTTCATATTTCTGAATTTTTGGATATTTTTTTGCGATTGGTGTTTTGTTGAATAAATAAATCTAAAATCAATTTCAATTTGCTTTTTGAGATCCGGTTCGGAAGAGAGGGGGAAAAAAAATAGGTTTGTTTTGGAATAGGATATTAGGGTTAGGGTTAGGGTTAGGGTTAGGTGTTAGTAGAGATGGGTTAGGGTTAGGGTTAGGGTTAGGGGGTGAGAAAAAGTAGGTCCTCCTCCCGAAGGAAGAGGCACGTGCACGGTCCGTCCCCCATGGACGTCCGTTCCCCTGGTCCCGAGGCTGTCGGCGGGCCCTGTTGCGCCGCCGACCGTAACGGACCACTGTCCAGTCTCCGTCCATCTTTCTGTGGACGGGCAATCCAAAAAAAACCAAAGTAAAACGCAATCCCAAACGTGGGAAAGGATCAGGTAGGTATAAGGTAAGTAAAGGTAAGTAACTGTTTTTTTATTTTTTATTTTTTTCAAAAAATTAAAAATCAAAATGTATACTAATGAACTAAGGAAGGTGTGCAATTTTCGAAAAAAAACGAAAAAAACGCGACGTTTCGACCAATATGAGTCTTCCTCAGGCTGCACACTAAATAACTGAAGTGATCTAGCTGCTTCTCTGTCTGTGTTTTCATGTGAAATGAGCTCTCTCAGCTCTGCGCTCTTTATATAGGCGCTGTTGGCGTTACAAATTTTGCGCATGAAGTTTTGCGTCGATGATATTAACTTTGTTTTTAGCCCTGTTTTTAACCCCTTAAATGCCGAATCAAATTAAATTAAATGAATAAAACCCATGTATTACAATAAAATATATTATTTATGAACTAATGAATTATTTCTTATGTGTGTAATTAATTTATTAACCCTTGTAATGCCAATTATTATTTAATCCATGAATTATTAACCCTAGTAATGCCAATTATTATTTAATCCATGAATTATTAACCCTAGTAATGCCAATTATTATTTAATCCATGAATTTTTAACCCTTGTAATGCCAATTATTATTTAATCCATGAATTTTTAACCCTTGTAATGCCAATTATTATTTAATCCATGAATTTTTAACCCTTTCTTTGCCAAATGAAAATATTTTGACCCCTATAATTTCTACTCTTATGAATTGTGTGATCCGAATTAGGGTTAGGATTAGGACTAGGATTAGGGTTAGGATTAGGTTTAGGTTTAGGGCTAAGGTTAGGACTAAGGTTAGGTTTAGGGTTGAGATTAGGGTTAGGTTTAGGGTTAGGGCTAGGGTTAGAATTAAGGTTAGGTTAGGGTTAGGGTTAGGGTTAGGGTTAGGGTGTGTGAAAGTCCTCCCCCTAAAAGGATAGGGGGGGTGTGGTGCACGGTCCATCTCCCGGTGGGGAGGGTTAGGGTTAGGGTTAGGGTTAGGGTTAGGGTTAGGAATGGGGATGATAACCACGATGACATATTTGAGGATGACATATTTGTGAATAACTCTTGATAGGAAGGTTAGGGTTAGGGTTAGGGTTAGGGTTAGGTGTTAGTAGAGATCAACTCTAAGTACTGACCCAAAGTTAACTAACGTTCAACTTGGTGTTTGTCAGTACCGGGCAGGGCACGGGCCGTCGCAGGTCAGTACAAGTCCCCCCTCCCACTTGCTCCATAAACCACGTATAGAGTAGAATTAGAGATGAGAGAATGAAAAAAATGGAACGGTGAAAAGAATTGTTTTATTTTTGGATGTTTCGTTTTTTAAGAAATTGTTTCTAAGTGAGTTCCTGAACAGAGTAGAGTTGGTTGTTCTTCCCCCCGGAAGAGCTTTGTTTGTGCAGTGTGAGTACTCTGAAAAGTGATCAGAAACATCTCTGTGTATTAATTTCAAAAGTCCAGAAACCAAACCGAATGCACCTTTTAAACCTGAAACCCAGGCGGAAACGCTAGTATCACGGATATGTATCCCACATACTAGGCTCCGGAAGGGAGTGTGGAGGGCATAGGAAGGGAAATCAGGATCTGTGAGAAATTCAGAGCTGTTCTAAAATCTCTAGTCAGACATCTCATCCTGACCGAGTTTGCGGTAAGGGAAAAAGACAGTGCGGCTGTAAGTGCACACGTCTCTGCCTTAGGTCTGGACCCAGGCAGAAGGCGGCATGCACCCCATCACCGCAGTTGTGATTAACCCCCTCGCTAGCTCGTTTGTCTATATTTAAGAGGACGGGATGCCGTTAAGGCTTCACGACGCTCCAACTGCGGATAGATTAAATACATAATCTTCCGATTGATTACTCTTGTCTGTTCATGCTCACTGGGACATGTCATCAGTTGTGTGCCTAGACATCTCTGGAGTGTTTCGACCGCTTATCACAAGACACTCCTAGCCCAGGTTGGTCCCGCCAGAGGTGGCCTTCCTCTGGGGCATGTCCCATGCTCCCTACACTATCCATTTGTTTCATATTTCTGAATTTTTGGATATTTTTTTGCGATTGGTGTTTTGTTGAATAAATAAATCTAAAATCAATTTCAATTTGCTTTTTGAGATCCGGTTCGGAAGAGAGGGGGAAAAAAAATAGGTTTGTTTTGGAATAGGATATTAGGGTTAGGGTTAGGGTTAGGGTTAGGTGTTAGTAGAGATGGGTTAGGGTTAGGGTTAGGGTTAGGGGGTGAGAAAAAGTAGGTCCTCCTCCCGAAGGAAGAGGCACGTGCACGGTCCGTCCCCCATGGACGTCCGTTCCCCTGGTCCCGAGGCTGTCGGCGGGCCCTGTTGCGCCGCCGACCGTAACGGACCACTGTCCAGTCTCCGTCCATCTTTCTGTGGACGGGCAATCCAAAAAAAACCAAAGTAAAACGCAATCCCAAACGTGGGAAAGGATCAGGTAGGTATAAGGTAAGTAAAGGTAAGTAACTGTTTTTTTATTTTTTATTTTTTTCAAAAAATTAAAAATCAAAATGTATACTAATGAACTAAGGAAGGTGTGCAATTTTCGAAAAAAAACGAAAAAAACGCGACGTTTCGACCAATATGAGTCTTCCTCAGGCTGCACACTAAATAACTGAAGTGATCTAGCTGCTTCTCTGTCTGTGTTTTCATGTGAAATGAGCTCTCTCAGCTCTGCGCTCTTTATATAGGCGCTGTTGGCGTTACAAATTTTGCGCATGAAGTTTTGCGTCGATGATATTAACTTTGTTTTTAACCCTGTTTTTAACCCCTTAAATGCCGAATCAAATTAAATTAAATGAATAAAACCCATGTATTACAATAAAATATATTATTTATGAACTAATGAATTATTTCTTATGTGTGTAATTAATTTATTAACCCTTGTAATGCCAATTATTATTTAATCCATGAATTATTAACCCTAGTAATGCCAATTATTATTTAATCCATGAATTTTTAACCCTTGTAATGCCAATTATTATTTAATCCATGAATTTTTAACCCTTGTAATGCCAATTATTATTTAATCCATGAATTTTTAACCCTTTCTTTGCCAAATGAAAATATTTTGACCCCTATAATTTCTACTCTTATGAATTGTGTGATCCGAATTAGGGTTAGGATTAGGACTAGGATTAGGGTTAGGATTAGGTTTAGGTTTAGGGCTAAGGTTAGGACTAAGGTTAGGTTTAGGGTTGAGATTAGGGTTAGGTTTAGGGTTAGGGCTAGGGTTAGAATTAAGGTTAGGTTAGGGTTAGGGTTAGGGTTAGGGTTAGGTTGTGTGAAAGTCCTCCCCCTAAAAGGATAGGGGGGGTGTGGTGCACGGTCCATCTCCCGGTGGGGAGGGTTAGGGTTAGGGTTAGGGTTAGGGTTAGGGTTAGGAATGGGGATGATAACCACGATGACATATTTGAGGATGACATATTTGTGAATAACTCTTGATAGGAAGGTTAGGGTTAGGGTTAGGGTTAGGGTTAGGTGTTAGTAGAGATCAACTCTAAGTACTGACCCAAAGTTAACTAACGTTCAACTTGGTGTTTGTCAGTACCGGGCAGGGCACGGGCCGTCGCAGGTCAGTACAAGTCCCCCCTCCCACTTGCTCCATAAACCACGTATAGAGTAGAATTAGAGATGAGAGAATGAAAAAAATGGAACGGTGAAAAGAATTGTTTTATTTTTGGATGTTTCGTTTTTTAAGAAATTGTTTCTAAGTGAGTTCCTGAACAGAGTAGAGTTGGTTGTTCTTCCCCCCGGAAGAGCTTTGTTTGTGCAGTGTGAGTACTCTGAAAAGTGATCAGAAACATCTCTGTGTATTAGGGTTAGGGTTAGGGTTAGGGTTAGGGTTAGGGGTTAGGGGTTAGGGGTTAGGGGTTAGGGTTAGGGTTAGGGTTAGGAATGGGGATGATAACCACGATGACATATTTGAGGATGACATATTTGTGAATAACTCTTGATAGGAAGGTTAGGGTTAGGGTTAGGGTTAGGTGTTAGTAGAGATCAACTCTAAGTACTGACCCAAAGTTAACTAACGTTCAACTTGGTGTTTGTCAGTACCGGGCAGGGCACGGGCCGTCGCAGGTCAGTACAAGTCCCCCCTCCCACTTGCTCCATAAACCACGTATAGAGTAGAATTAGAGATGAGAGAATGAAAAAAATGGAACGGTGAAAAGAATTGTTTTATTTTTGGATGTTTCGTTTTTTAAGAAATTGTTTCTAAGTGAGTTCCTGAACAGAGTAGAGTTGGTTGTTCTTCCCCCCGGAAGAGCTTTGTTTGTGCAGTGTGAGTACTCTGAAAAGTGATCAGAAACATCTCTGTGTATTAATTTCAAAAGTCCAGAAACCAAACCGAATGCACCTTTTAAACCTGAAACCCAGGCGGAAACGCTAGTATCACGGATATGTATCCCACATACTAGGCTCCGGAAGGGAGTGTGGAGGGCATAGGAAGGGAAATCAGGATCTGTGAGAAATTCAGAGCTGTTCTAAAATCTCTAGTCAGACATCTCATCCTGACCGAGTTTGCGGTAAGGGAAAAAGACAGTGCGGCTGTAAGTGCACACGTCTCTGCCTTAGGTCTGGACCCAGGCAGAAGGCGGCATGCACCCCATCACCGCAGTTGTGATTAACCCCCTCGCTAGCTCGTTTGTCTATATTTAAGAGGACGGGATGCCGTTAAGGCTTCACGACGCTCCAACTGCGGATAGATTAAATACATAATCTTCCGATTGATTACTCTTGTCTGTTCATGCTCACTGGGACATGTCATCAGTTGTGTGCCTAGACATCTCTGGAGTGTTTCGACCGCTTATCACAAGACACTCCTAGCCCAGGTTGGTCCCGCCAGAGGTGGCCTTCCTCTGGGGCATGTCCCATGCTCCCTACACTATCCATTTGTTTCATATTTCTGAATTTTTGGATATTTTTTTGCGATTGGTGTTTTGTTGAATAAATAAATCTAAAATCAATTTCAATTTGCTTTTTGAGATCCGGTTCGGAAGAGAGGGGGAAAAAAAATAGGTTTGTTTTGGAATAGGATATTAGGGTTAGGGTTAGGGTTAGGGTTAGGTGTTAGTAGAGATGGGTTAGGGTTAGGGTTAGGGTTAGGGGGTGAGAAAAAGTAGGTCCTCCTCCCGAAGGAAGAGGCACGTGCACGGTCCGTCCCCCATGGACGTCCGTTCCCCTGGTCCCGAGGCTGTCGGCGGGCCCTGTTGCGCCGCCGACCGTAACGGACCACTGTCCAGTCTCCGTCCATCTTTCTGTGGACGGGCAATCCAAAAAAAACCAAAGTAAAACGCAATCCCAAACGTGGGAAAGGATCAGGTAGGTATAAGGTAAGTAAAGGTAAGTAACTGTTTTTTTATTTTTTATTTTTTTCAAAAAATTAAAAATCAAAATGTATACTAATGAACTAAGGAAGGTGTGCAATTTTCGAAAAAAAACGAAAAAAACGCGACGTTTCGACCAATATGAGTCTTCCTCAGGCTGCACACTAAATAACTGAAGTGATCTAGCTGCTTCTCTGTCTGTGTTTTCATGTGAAATGAGCTCTCTCAGCTCTGCGCTCTTTATATAGGCGCTGTTGGCGTTACAAATTTTGCGCATGAAGTTTTGCGTCGATGATATTAACTTTGTTTTTAACCCTGTTTTTAACCCCTTAAATGCCGAATCAAATTAAATTAAATGAATAAAACCCATGTATTACAATAAAATATATTATTTATGAACTAATGAATTATTTCTTATGTGTGTAATTAATTTATTAACCCTTGTAATGCCAATTATTATTTAATCCATGAATTATTAACCCTAGTAATGCCAATTATTATTTAATCCATGAATTTTTAACCCTTGTAATGCCAATTATTATTTAATCCATGAATTTTTAACCCTTGTAATGCCAATTATTATTTAATCCATGAATTTTTAACCCTTTCTTTGCCAAATGAAAATATTTTGACCCCTATAATTTCTACTCTTATGAATTGTGTGATCCGAATTAGGGTTAGGATTAGGGTTAGGATTAGGACTAGGATTAGGGTTAGGATTAGGTTTAGGTTTAGGGCTAAGGTTAGGACTAAGGTTAGGTTTAGGGTTGAGATTAGGGTTAGGTTTAGGGTTAGGGCTAGGGTTAGAATTAAGGTTAGGTTAGGGTTAGGGTTAGGGTTAGGGTTAGGTTGTGTGAAAGTCCTCCCCCTAAAAGGATAGGGGGGGTGTGGTGCACGGTCCATCTCCCGGTGGGGAGGGTTAGGGTTAGGGTTAGGGTTAGGGTTAGGGTTAGGAATGGGGATGATAACCACGATGACATATTTGAGGATGACATATTTGTGAATAACTCTTGATAGGAAGGTTAGGGTTAGGGTTAGGGTTAGGGTTAGGTGTTAGTAGAGATCAACTCTAAGTACTGACCCAAAGTTAACTAACGTTCAACTTGGTGTTTGTCAGTACCGGGCAGGGCACGGGCCGTCGCAGGTCAGTACAAGTCCCCCCTCCCACTTGCTCCATAAACCACGTATAGAGTAGAATTAGAGATGAGAGAATGAAAAAAATGGAACGGTGAAAAGAATTGTTTTATTTTTGGATGTTTCGTTTTTTAAGAAATTGTTTCTAAGTGAGTTCCTGAACAGAGTAGAGTTGGTTGTTCTTCCCCCCGGAAGAGCTTTGTTTGTGCAGTGTGAGTACTCTGAAAAGTGATCAGAAACATCTCTGTGTATTAATTTCAAAAGTCCAGAAACCAAACCGAATGCACCTTTTAAACCTGAAACCCAGGCGGAAACGCTAGTATCACGGATATGTATCCCACATACTAGGCTCCGGAAGGGAGTGTGGAGGGCATAGGAAGGGAAATCAGGATCTGTGAGAAATTCAGAGCTGTTCTAAAATCTCTAGTCAGACATCTCATCCTGACCGAGTTTGCGGTAAGGGAAAAAGACAGTGCGGCTGTAAGTGCACACGTCTCTGCCTTAGGTCTGGACCCAGGCAGAAGGCGGCATGCACCCCATCACCGCAGTTGTGATTAACCCCCTCGCTAGCTCGTTTGTCTATATTTAAGAGGACGGGATGCCGTTAAGGCTTCACGACGCTCCAACTGCGGATAGATTAAATACATAATCTTCCGATTGATTACTCTTGTCTGTTCATGCTCACTGGGACATGTCATCAGTTGTGTGCCTAGACATCTCTGGAGTGTTTCGACCGCTTATCACAAGACACTCCTAGCCCAGGTTGGTCCCGCCAGAGGTGGCCTTCCTCTGGGGCATGTCCCATGCTCCCTACACTATCCATTTGTTTCATATTTCTGAATTTTTGGATATTTTTTTGCGATTGGTGTTTTGTTGAATAAATAAATCTAAAATCAATTTCAATTTGCTTTTTGAGATCCGGTTCGGAAGAGAGGGGGAAAAAAAATAGGTTTGTTTTGGAATAGGATATTAGGGTTAGGGTTAGGGTTAGGGTTAGGTGTTAGTAGAGATGGGTTAGGGTTAGGGTTAGGGTTAGGTGTTAGTAGAGATGGGTTAGGGTTAGGGTTAGGGTTAGGGGGTGAGAAAAAGTAGGTCCTCCTCCCGAAGGAAGAGGCACGTGCACGGTCCGTCCCCCATGGACGTCCGTTCCCCTGGTCCCGAGGCTGTCGGCGGGCCCTGTTGCGCCGCCGACCGTAACGGACCACTGTCCAGTCTCCGTCCATCTTTCTGTGGACGGGCAATCCAAAAAAAACCAAAGTAAAACGCAATCCCAAACGTGGGAAAGGATCAGGTAGGTATAAGGTAAATAAAGGTAAGTAACTGTTTTTTTATTTTTTATTTTTTTCAAAAAATTAAAAATCAAAATGTATACTAATGAACTAAGGAAGGTGTGCAATTTTCGAAAAAAAACGAAAAAAACGCGACGTTTCGACCAATATGAGTCTTCCTCAGGCTGCACACTAAATAACTGAAGTGATCTAGCTGCTTCTCTGTCTGTGTTTTCATGTGAAATGAGCTCTCTCAGCTCTGCGCTCTTTATATAGGCGCTGTTGGCGTTACAAATTTTGCGCATGAAGTTTTGCGTCGATGATATTAACTTTGTTTTTAGCCCTGTTTTTAACCCCTTAAATGCCGAATCAAATTAAATTAAATGAATAAAACCCATGTATTACAATAAAATATATTATTTATGAACTAATGAATTATTTCTTATGTGTGTAATTAATTTATTAACCCTTGTAATGCCAATTATTATTTAATCCATGAATTATTAACCCTAGTAATGCCAATTATTATTTAATCCATGAATTTTTAACCCTTGTAATGCCAATTATTATTTAATCCATGAATTTTTAACCCTTGTAATGCCAATTATTATTTAATCCATGAATTTTTAACCCTTTCTTTGCCAAATGAAAATATTTTGACCCCTATAATTTCTACTCTTATGAATTGTGTGATCCGAATTAGGGTTAGGATTAGGACTAGGATTAGGGTTAGGATTAGGTTTAGGTTTAGGGCTAAGGTTAGGACTAAGGTTAGGTTTAGGGTTGAGATTAGGGTTAGGTTTAGGGTTAGGGCTAGGGTTAGAATTAAGGTTAGGTTAGGGTTAGGGTTAGGGTTAGGTTGTGTGAAAGTCCTCCCCCTAAAAGGATAGGGGGGGTGTGGTGCACGGTCCATCTCCCGGTGGGGAGGGTTAGGGTTAGGGTTAGGGTTAGGGTTAGGGTTAGGAATGGGGATGATAACCACGATGACATATTTGAGGATGACATATTTGTGAATAACTCTTGATAGGAAGGTTAGGGTTAGGGTTAGGGTTAGGTGTTAGTAGAGATCAACTCTAAGTACTGACCCAAAGTTAACTAACGTTCAACTTGGTGTTTGTCAGTACCGGGCAGGGCACGGGCCGTCGCAGGTCAGTACAAGTCCCCCCTCCCACTTGCTCCATAAACCACGTATAGAGTAGAATTAGAGATGAGAGAATGAAAAAAATGGAACGGTGAAAAGAATTGTTTTATTTTTGGATGTTTCGTTTTTTAAGAAATTGTTTCTAAGTGAGTTCCTGAACAGAGTAGAGTTGGTTGTTCTTCCCCCCGGAAGAGCTTTGTTTGTGCAGTGTGAGTACTCTGAAAAGTGATCAGAAACATCTCTGTGTATTAATTTCAAAAGTCCAGAAACCAAACCGAATGCACCTTTTAAACCTGAAACCCAGGCGGAAACGCTAGTATCACGGATATGTATCCCACATACTAGGCTCCGGAAGGGAGTGTGGAGGGCATAGGAAGGGAAATCAGGATCTGTGAGAAATTCAGAGCTGTTCTAAAATCTCTAGTCAGACATCTCATCCTGACCGAGTTTGCGGTAAGGGAAAAAGACAGTGCGGCTGTAAGTGCACACGTCTCTGCCTTAGGTCTGGACCCAGGCAGAAGGCGGCATGCACCCCATCACCGCAGTTGTGATTAACCCCCTCGCTAGCTCGTTTGTCTATATTTAAGAGGACGGGATGCCGTTAAGGCTTCACGACGCTCCAACTGCGGATAGATTAAATACATAATCTTCCGATTGATTACTCTTGTCTGTTCATGCTCACTGGGACATGTCATCAGTTGTGTGCCTAGACATCTCTGGAGTGTTTCGACCGCTTATCACAAGACACTCCTAGCCCAGGTTGGTCCCGCCAGAGGTGGCCTTCCTCTGGGGCATGTCCCATGCTCCCTACACTATCCATTTGTTTCATATTTCTGAATTTTTGGATATTTTTTTGCGATTGGTGTTTTGTTGAATAAATAAATCTAAAATCAATTTCAATTTGCTTTTTGAGATCCGGTTCGGAAGAGAGGGGGAAAAAAAATAGGTTTGTTTTGGAATAGGATATTAGGGTTAGGGTTAGGGTTAGGTGTTAGTAGAGATGGGTTAGGGTTAGGGTTAGGGTTAGGGGGTGAGAAAAAGTAGGTCCTCCTCCCGAAGGAAGAGGCACGTGCACGGTCCGTCCCCCATGGACGTCCGTTCCCCTGGTCCCGAGGCTGTCGGCGGGCCCTGTTGCGCCGCCGACCGTAACGGACCACTGTCCAGTCTCCGTCCATCTTTCTGTGGACGGGTTAGGGTTAGGGTTAGGGTTAGGGTTAGGGGGTGAGAAAAAGTAGGTCCTCCTCCCGAAGGAAGAGGCACGTGCACGGTCCGTCCCCCATGGACGTCCGTTCCCCTGGTCCCGAGGCTGTCGGCGGGCCCTGTTGCGCCGCCGACCGTAACGGACCACTGTCCAGTCTCCGTCCATCTTTCTGTGGACGGGCAATCCAAAAAAAACCAAAAGTAAAACGCAATCCCAAACGTGGGAAAGGATCAGGTAGGTATAAGGTAAGTAAAGGTAAGTAACTGTTTTTTTATTTTTTATTATTTTTTTCTTTTTTATTATTTTTTTCAAAAAATTAAAAATCAAAATGTATACTAATGAACTAAGGAAGGTGTGCAATTTTCGAAAAAAAACGAAAAAAACGCGACGTTTCGACCAATATGAGTCTTCCTCAGGCTGCACACTAAATAACTGAAGTGATCTAGCTGCTTCTCTGTCTGTGTTTTCATGTGAAATGAGCTCTCTCAGCTCTGCGCTCTTTATATAGGCGCTGTTGGCGTTACAAATTTTGCGCATGAAGTTTTGCGTCGATGATATTAACTTTGTTTTTAGCCCTGTTTTTAACCCCTTAAATGCCGAATCAAATTAAATTAAATGAATAAAACCCATGTATTACAATAAAATATATTATTTATGAACTAATGAATTATTTCTTATGTGTGTAATTAATTTATTAACCCTTGTAATGCCAATTATTATTTAATCCATGAATTATTAACCCTAGTAATGCCAATTATTATTTAATCCATGAATTTTTAACCCTTGTAATGCCAATTATTATTTAATCCATGAATTTTTAACCCTTGTAATGCCAATTATTATTTAATCCATGAATTTTTAACCCTTTCTTTGCCAAATGAAAATATTTTGACCCCTATAATTTCTACTCTTATGAATTGTGTGATCCGAATTAGGGTTAGGATTAGGACTAGGATTAGGGTTAGGATTAGGTTTAGGTTTAGGGCTAAGGTTAGGACTAAGGTTAGGTTTAGGGTTGAGATTAGGGTTAGGTTTAGGGTTAGGGCTAGGGTTAGAATTAAGGTTAGGTTAGGGTTAGGGTTAGGGTTAGGGTTAGGTTGTGTGAAAGTCCTCCCCCTAAAAGGATAGGGGGGGTGTGGTGCACGGTCCATCTCCCGGTGGGGAGGGTTAGGGTTAGGGTTAGGGTTAGGGTTAGGGTTAGGAATGGGGATGATAACCACGATGACATATTTGAGGATGACATATTTGTGAATAACTCTTGATAGGAAGGTTAGGGTTAGGGTTAGGGTTAGGTGTTAGTAGAGATCAACTCTAAGTACTGACCCAAAGTTAACTAACGTTCAACTTGGTGTTTGTCAGTACCGGGCAGGGCACGGGCCGTCGCAGGTCAGTACAAGTCCCCCCTCCCACTTGCTCCATAAACCACGTATAGAGTAGAATTAGAGATGAGAGAATGAAAAAAATGGAACGGTGAAAAGAATTGTTTTATTTTTGGATGTTTCGTTTTTTAAGAAATTGTTTCTAAGTGAGTTCCTGAACAGAGTAGAGTTGGTTGTTCTTCCCCCCGGAAGAGCTTTGTTTGTGCAGTGTGAGTACTCTGAAAAGTGATCAGAAACATCTCTGTGTATTAATTTCAAAAGTCCAGAAACCAAACCGAATGCACCTTTTAAACCTGAAACCCAGGCGGAAACGCTAGTATCACGGATATGTATCCCACATACTAGGCTCCGGAAGGGAGTGTGGAGGGCATAGGAAGGGAAATCAGGATCTGTGAGAAATTCAGAGCTGTTCTAAAATCTCTAGTCAGACATCTCATCCTGACCGAGTTTGCGGTAAGGGAAAAAGACAGTGCGGCTGTAAGTGCACACGTCTCTGCCTTAGGTCTGGACCCAGGCAGAAGGCGGCATGCACCCCATCACCGCAGTTGTGATTAACCCCCTCGCTAGCTCGTTTGTCTATATTTAAGAGGACGGGATGCCGTTAAGGCTTCACGACGCTCCAACTGCGGATAGATTAAATACATAATCTTCCGATTGATTACTCTTGTCTGTTCATGCTCACTGGGACATGTCATCAGTTGTGTGCCTAGACATCTCTGGAGTGTTTCGACCGCTTATCACAAGACACTCCTAGCCCAGGTTGGTCCCGCCAGAGGTGGCCTTCCTCTGGGGCATGTCCCATGCTCCCTACACTATCCATTTGTTTCATATTTCTGAATTTTTGGATATTTTTTTGCGATTGGTGTTTTGTTGAATAAATAAATCTAAAATCAATTTCAATTTGCTTTTTGAGATCCGGTTCGGAAGAGAGGGGGAAAAAAAATAGGTTTGTTTTGGAATAGGATATTAGGGTTAGGGTTAGGGTTAGGTGTTAGTAGAGATGGGTTAGGGTTAGGGTTAGGGTTAGGGGGTGAGAAAAAGTAGGTCCTCCTCCCGAAGGAAGAGGCACGTGCACGGTCCGTCCCCCATGGACGTCCGTTCCCCTGGTCCCGAGGCTGTCGGCGGGCCCTGTTGCGCCGCCGACCGTAACGGACCACTGTCCAGTCTCCGTCCATCTTTCTGTGGACGGGTTAGGGTTAGGGTTAGGGTTAGGGTTAGGGGGTGAGAAAAAGTAGGTCCTCCTCCCGAAGGAAGAGGCACGTGCACGGTCCGTCCCCCATGGACGTCCGTTCCCCTGGTCCCGAGGCTGTCGGCGGGCCCTGTTGCGCCGCCGACCGTAACGGACCACTGTCCAGTCTCCGTCCATCTTTCTGTGGACGGGCAATCCAAAAAAAACCAAAAGTAAAACGCAATCCCAAACGTGGGAAAGGATCAGGTAGGTATAAGGTAAGTAAAGGTAAGTAACTGTTTTTTTATTTTTTATTATTTTTTTCTTTTTTATTATTTTTTTCAAAAAATTAAAAATCAAAATGTATACTAATGAACTAAGGAAGGTGTGCAATTTTCGAAAAAAAACGAAAAAAACGCGACGTTTCGACCAATATGAGTCTTCCTCAGGCTGCACACTAAATAACTGAAGTGATCTAGCTGCTTCTCTGTCTGTGTTTTCATGTGAAATGAGCTCTCTCAGCTCTGCGCTCTTTATATAGGCGCTGTTGGCGTTACAAATTTTGCGCATGAAGTTTTGCGTCGATGATATTAACTTTGTTTTTAACCCTGTTTTTAACCCCTTAAATGCCGAATCAAATTAAATTAAATGAATAAAACCCATGTATTATAATAAAATATATTATTTATGAACTAATGAATTATTTCTTATGTGTGTAATTAATTTATTAACCCTTGTAATGCCAATTATTATTTAATCCATGAATTATTAACCCTAGTAATGCCAATTATTATTTAATCCATGAATTTTTAACCCTTTCTTTGCCAAATGAAAATATTTTGACCCCTATAATTTCTACTCTTATGAATTGTGTGATCCGAATTAGGGTTAGGATTAGGACTAGGATTAGGGTTAGGATTAGGTTTAGGTTTAGGGCTAAGGTTAGGACTAAGGTTAGGTTTAGGGTTGAGATTAGGGTTAGGTTTAGGGTTAGGGCTAGGGTTAGAATTAAGGTTAGGTTTAGGGTTGGGATTAGGTTTAGGTTTAGGTTTAGGTTTAGGATTAGGGTTAGGTTTAGGTTTAGGTTTAGGGTTGAGATTAGGATTAGGGTTAGGTTTAGGGTTAGGGTTAGGTTTGGGTTAGGTTTAGGGTTGAGATTAGGATTAGGGTTAGGTTTAGGGTTAGGGCTAGGGTTAGAATTAAGGTTAGGTTTAGGGTTGGGATTAGGTTTAGGTTTAGGATTAGGGTTAGGGTTAGGGTTAGGGTTAGGGTTAGGTTGAGGAAAAAAGGGGGGTCCTGGGACACTTACACCCAACGGGCTGGTCCCAGGCACGTGCACGGTCCTCAGCACCTGGGTGGCCTGCCCCCCCATCTTAATTTAGGTTGTATGTTTAACCATATTATGTTTATTTATTGATTGCTTTAATTTTTTCCTTTTCTTTTCTCCCACAGGTATGGATAAGGTAAGTATCCCTGGAATTAAGGTAAGTACCAATTAGTTTTTTAGGGTTCCCTTTCTTTTTTCTCCCCAGGTAGGATGAGGTAAGTATCCCCGGATTAGAGGTAAGTATCATCTGGTCTTTTGGTTTCCTTTTCTTTTTTCTCTCCACAGGTTAGGATGAGGTAAGTGTCCCCGTATTAGAGGTAGGTATAATTTAGGTTAGCCCATATCTGTTCCAGGTTAGGGTTAGGGTTAGGGTTAGGGTTAGGGTTAGGGTTAGGGTTAGGGTTAGGAATGGGGATGATAACCACGATGACATATTTGAGGATGACATATTTGTGAATAACTCTTGATAGGAAGGTTAGGGTTAGGGTTAGGGTTAGGTGTTAGTAGAGATCAACTCTAAGTACTGACCCAAAGTTAACTAACGTTCAACTTGGTGTTTGTCAGTACCGGGCAGGGCACGGGCCGTCGCAGGTCAGTACAAGTCCCCCCTCCCACTTGCTCCATAAACCACGTATAGAGTAGAATTAGAGATGAGAGAATGAAAAAAATGGAACGGTGAAAAGAATTGTTTTATTTTTGGATGTTTCGTTTTTTAAGAAATTGTTTCTAAGTGAGTTCCTGAACAGAGTAGAGTTGGTTGTTCTTCCCCCCGGAAGAGCTTTGTTTGTGCAGTGTGAGTACTCTGAAAAGTGATCAGAAACATCTCTGTGTATTAATTTCAAAAGTCCAGAAACCAAACCGAATGCACCTTTTAAACCTGAAACCCAGGCGGAAACGCTAGTATCACGGATATGTATCCCACATACTAGGCTCCGGAAGGGAGTGTGGAGGGCATAGGAAGGGAAATCAGGATCTGTGAGAAATTCAGAGCTGTTCTAAAATCTCTAGTCAGACATCTCATCCTGACCGAGTTTGCGGTAAGGGAAAAAGACAGTGCGGCTGTAAGTGCACACGTCTCTGCCTTAGGTCTGGACCCAGGCAGAAGGCGGCATGCACCCCATCACCGCAGTTGTGATTAACCCCCTCGCTAGCTCGTTTGTCTATATTTAAGAGGACGGGATGCCGTTAAGGCTTCACGACGCTCCAACTGCGGATAGATTAAATACATAATCTTCCGATTGATTACTCTTGTCTGTTCATGCTCACTGGGACATGTCATCAGTTGTGTGCCTAGACATCTCTGGAGTGTTTCGACCGCTTATCACAAGACACTCCTAGCCCAGGTTGGTCCCGCCAGAGGTGGCCTTCCTCTGGGGCATGTCCCATGCTCCCTACACTATCCATTTGTTTCATATTTCTGAATTTTTGGATATTTTTTTGCGATTGGTGTTTTGTTGAATAAATAAATCTAAAATCAATTTCAATTTGCTTTTTGAGATCCGGTTCGGAAGAGAGGGGGAAAAAAAATAGGTTTGTTTTGGAATAGGATATTAGGGTTAGGGTTAGGGTTAGGGTTAGGTGTTAGTAGAGATGGGTTAGGGTTAGGGTTAGGGTTAGGGGGTGAGAAAAAGTAGGTCCTCCTCCCGAAGGAAGAGGCACGTGCACGGTCCGTCCCCCATGGACGTCCGTTCCCCTGGTCCCGAGGCTGTCGGCGGGCCCTGTTGCGCCGCCGACCGTAACGGACCACTGTCCAGTCTCCGTCCATCTTTCTGTGGACGGGCAATCCAAAAAAAACCAAAGTAAAACGCAATCCCAAACGTGGGAAAGGATCAGGTAGGTATAAGGTAAGTAAAGGTAAGTAACTGTTTTTTTATTTTTTATTTTTTTCAAAAAATTAAAAATCAAAATGTATACTAATGAACTAAGGAAGGTGTGCAATTTTCGAAAAAAAACGAAAAAAACGCGACGTTTCGACCAATATGAGTCTTCCTCAGGCTGCACACTAAATAACTGAAGTGATCTAGCTGCTTCTCTGTCTGTGTTTTCATGTGAAATGAGCTCTCTCAGCTCTGCGCTCTTTATATAGGCGCTGTTGGCGTTACAAATTTTGCGCATGAAGTTTTGCGTCGATGATATTAACTTTGTTTTTAGCCCTGTTTTTAACCCCTTAAATGCCGAATCAAATTAAATTAAATGAATAAAACCCATGTATTACAATAAAATATATTATTTATGAACTAATGAATTATTTCTTATGTGTGTAATTAATTTATTAACCCTTGTAATGCCAATTATTATTTAATCCATGAATTATTAACCCTAGTAATGCCAATTATTATTTAATCCATGAATTTTTAACCCTTGTAATGCCAATTATTATTTAATCCATGAATTTTTAACCCTTGTAATGCCAATTATTATTTAATCCATGAATTTTTAACCCTTTCTTTGCCAAATGAAAATATTTTGACCCCTATAATTTCTACTCTTATGAATTGTGTGATCCGAATTAGGGTTAGGATTAGGACTAGGATTAGGGTTAGGATTAGGTTTAGGTTTAGGGCTAAGGTTAGGACTAAGGTTAGGTTTAGGGTTGAGATTAGGGTTAGGTTTAGGGTTAGGGCTAGGGTTAGAATTAAGGTTAGGTTAGGGTTAGGGTTAGGGTTAGGGTTAGGTTGTGTGAAAGTCCTCCCCCTAAAAGGATAGGGGGGGTGTGGTGCACGGTCCATCTCCCGGTGGGGAGGGTTAGGGTTAGGGTTAGGGTTAGGGTTAGGAATGGGGATGATAACCACGATGACATATTTGAGGATGACATATTTGTGAATAACTCTTGATAGGAAGGTTAGGGTTAGGGTTAGGGTTAGGTGTTAGTAGAGATCAACTCTAAGTACTGACCCAAAGTTAACTAACGTTCAACTTGGTGTTTGTCAGTACCGGGCAGGGCACGGGCCGTCGCAGGTCAGTACAAGTCCCCCCTCCCACTTGCTCCATAAACCACGTATAGAGTAGAATTAGAGATGAGAGAATGAAAAAAATGGAACGGTGAAAAGAATTGTTTTATTTTTGGATGTTTCGTTTTTTAAGAAATTGTTTCTAAGTGAGTTCCTGAACAGAGTAGAGTTGGTTGTTCTTCCCCCCGGAAGAGCTTTGTTTGTGCAGTGTGAGTACTCTGAAAAGTGATCAGAAACATCTCTGTGTATTAATTTCAAAAGTCCAGAAACCAAACCGAATGCACCTTTTAAACCTGAAACCCAGGCGGAAACGCTAGTATCACGGATATGTATCCCACATACTAGGCTCCGGAAGGGAGTGTGGAGGGCATAGGAAGGGAAATCAGGATCTGTGAGAAATTCAGAGCTGTTCTAAAATCTCTAGTCAGACATCTCATCCTGACCGAGTTTGCGGTAAGGGAAAAAGACAGTGCGGCTGTAAGTGCACACGTCTCTGCCTTAGGTCTGGACCCAGGCAGAAGGCGGCATGCACCCCATCACCGCAGTTGTGATTAACCCCCTCGCTAGCTCGTTTGTCTATATTTAAGAGGACGGGATGCCGTTAAGGCTTCACGACGCTCCAACTGCGGATAGATTAAATACATAATCTTCCGATTGATTACTCTTGTCTGTTCATGCTCACTGGGACATGTCATCAGTTGTGTGCCTAGACATCTCTGGAGTGTTTCGACCGCTTATCACAAGACACTCCTAGCCCAGGTTGGTCCCGCCAGAGGTGGCCTTCCTCTGGGGCATGTCCCATGCTCCCTACACTATCCATTTGTTTCATATTTCTGAATTTTTGGATATTTTTTTGCGATTGGTGTTTTGTTGAATAAATAAATCTAAAATCAATTTCAATTTGCTTTTTGAGATCCGGTTCGGAAGAGAGGGGGAAAAAAAATAGGTTTGTTTTGGAATAGGATATTAGGGTTAGGGTTAGGGTTAGGGTTAGGTGTTAGTAGAGATGGGTTAGGGTTAGGGTTAGGGTTAGGGTTAGGGGGTGAGAAAAAGTAGGTCCTCCTCCCGAAGGAAGAGGCACGTGCACGGTCCGTCCCCCATGGACGTCCGTTCCCCTGGTCCCGAGGCTGTCGGCGGGCCCTGTTGCGCCGCCGACCGTAACGGACCACTGTCCAGTCTCCGTCCATCTTTCTGTGGACGGGCAATCCAAAAAAAACCAAAGTAAAACGCAATCCCAAACGTGGGAAAGGATCAGGTAGGTATAAGGTAAGTAAAGGTAAGTAACTGTTTTTTTATTTTTTATTTTTTTCAAAAAATTAAAAATCAAAATGTATACTAATGAACTAAGGAAGGTGTGCAATTTTCGAAAAAAAACGAAAAAAACGCGACGTTTCGACCAATATGAGTCTTCCTCAGGCTGCACACTAAATAACTGAAGTGATCTAGCTGCTTCTCTGTCTGTGTTTTCATGTGAAATGAGCTCTCTCAGCTCTGCGCTCTTTATATAGGCGCTGTTGGCGTTACAAATTTTGCGCATGAAGTTTTGCGTCGATGATATTAACTTTGTTTTTAGCCCTGTTTTTAACCCCTTAAATGCCGAATCAAATTAAATTAAATGAATAAAACCCATGTATTACAATAAAATATATTATTTATGAACTAATGAATTATTTCTTATGTGTGTAATTAATTTATTAACCCTTGTAATGCCAATTATTATTTAATCCATGAATTATTAACCCTAGTAATGCCAATTATTATTTAATCCATGAATTATTAACCCTAGTAATGCCAATTATTATTTAATCCATGAATTTTTAACCCTTGTAATGCCAATTATTATTTAATCCATGAATTTTTAACCCTTGTAATGCCAATTATTATTTAATCCATGAATTTTTAACCCTTTCTTTGCCAAATGAAAATATTTTGACCCCTATAATTTCTACTCTTATGAATTGTGTGATCCGAATTAGGGTTAGGATTAGGACTAGGATTAGGGTTAGGATTAGGTTTAGGTTTAGGGCTAAGGTTAGGACTAAGGTTAGGTTTAGGGTTGAGATTAGGGTTAGGTTTAGGGTTAGGGCTAGGGTTAGAATTAAGGTTAGGTTAGGGTTAGGGTTAGGGTTAGGGTTAGGGTGTGTGAAAGTCCTCCCCCTAAAAGGATAGGGGGGGTGTGGTGCACGGTCCATCTCCCGGTGGGGAGGGTTAGGGTTAGGGTTAGGGTTAGGGTTAGGGTTAGGAATGGGGATGATAACCACGATGACATATTTGAGGATGACATATTTGTGAATAACTCTTGATAGGAAGGTTAGGGTTAGGGTTAGGGTTAGGGTTAGGTGTTAGTAGAGATCAACTCTAAGTACTGACCCAAAGTTAACTAACGTTCAACTTGGTGTTTGTCAGTACCGGGCAGGGCACGGGCCGTCGCAGGTCAGTACAAGTCCCCCCTCCCACTTGCTCCATAAACCACGTATAGAGTAGAATTAGAGATGAGAGAATGAAAAAAATGGAACGGTGAAAAGAATTGTTTTATTTTTGGATGTTTCGTTTTTTAAGAAATTGTTTCTAAGTGAGTTCCTGAACAGAGTAGAGTTGGTTGTTCTTCCCCCCGGAAGAGCTTTGTTTGTGCAGTGTGAGTACTCTGAAAAGTGATCAGAAACATCTCTGTGTATTAGGGTTAGGGTTAGGGTTAGGGTTAGGGTTAGGGTTAGGGTTAGGAATGGGGATGATAACCACGATGACATATTTGAGGATGACATATTTGTGAATAACTCTTGATAGGAAGGTTAGGGTTAGGGTTAGGGTTAGGTGTTAGTAGAGATCAACTCTAAGTACTGACCCAAAGTTAACTAACGTTCAACTTGGTGTTTGTCAGTACCGGGCAGGGCACGGGCCGTCGCAGGTCAGTACAAGTCCCCCCTCCCACTTGCTCCATAAACCACGTATAGAGTAGAATTAGAGATGAGAGAATGAAAAAAATGGAACGGTGAAAAGAATTGTTTTATTTTTGGATGTTTCGTTTTTTAAGAAATTGTTTCTAAGTGAGTTCCTGAACAGAGTAGAGTTGGTTGTTCTTCCCCCCGGAAGAGCTTTGTTTGTGCAGTGTGAGTACTCTGAAAAGTGATCAGAAACATCTCTGTGTATTAATTTCAAAAGTCCAGAAACCAAACCGAATGCACCTTTTAAACCTGAAACCCAGGCGGAAACGCTAGTATCACGGATATGTATCCCACATACTAGGCTCCGGAAGGGAGTGTGGAGGGCATAGGAAGGGAAATCAGGATCTGTGAGAAATTCAGAGCTGTTCTAAAATCTCTAGTCAGACATCTCATCCTGACCGAGTTTGCGGTAAGGGAAAAAGACAGTGCGGCTGTAAGTGCACACGTCTCTGCCTTAGGTCTGGACCCAGGCAGAAGGCGGCATGCACCCCATCACCGCAGTTGTGATTAACCCCCTCGCTAGCTCGTTTGTCTATATTTAAGAGGACGGGATGCCGTTAAGGCTTCACGACGCTCCAACTGCGGATAGATTAAATACATAATCTTCCGATTGATTACTCTTGTCTGTTCATGCTCACTGGGACATGTCATCAGTTGTGTGCCTAGACATCTCTGGAGTGTTTCGACCGCTTATCACAAGACACTCCTAGCCCAGGTTGGTCCCGCCAGAGGTGGCCTTCCTCTGGGGCATGTCCCATGCTCCCTACACTATCCATTTGTTTCATATTTCTGAATTTTTGGATATTTTTTTGCGATTGGTGTTTTGTTGAATAAATAAATCTAAAATCAATTTCAATTTGCTTTTTGAGATCCGGTTCGGAAGAGAGGGGGAAAAAAAATAGGTTTGTTTTGGAATAGGATATTAGGGTTAGGGTTAGGGTTAGGGTTAGGTGTTAGTAGAGATGGGTTAGGGTTAGGGTTAGGGTTAGGGGGTGAGAAAAAGTAGGTCCTCCTCCCGAAGGAAGAGGCACGTGCACGGTCCGTCCCCCATGGACGTCCGTTCCCCTGGTCCCGAGGCTGTCGGCGGGCCCTGTTGCGCCGCCGACCGTAACGGACCACTGTCCAGTCTCCGTCCATCTTTCTGTGGACGGGCAATCCAAAAAAAACCAAAGTAAAACGCAATCCCAAACGTGGGAAAGGATCAGGTAGGTATAAGGTAAGTAAAGGTAAGTAACTGTTTTTTTATTTTTTATTTTTTTCAAAAAATTAAAAATCAAAATGTATACTAATGAACTAAGGAAGGTGTGCAATTTTCGAAAAAAAACGAAAAAAACGCGACGTTTCGACCAATATGAGTCTTCCTCAGGCTGCACACTAAATAACTGAAGTGATCTAGCTGCTTCTCTGTCTGTGTTTTCATGTGAAATGAGCTCTCTCAGCTCTGCGCTCTTTATATAGGCGCTGTTGGCGTTACAAATTTTGCGCATGAAGTTTTGCGTCGATGATATTAACTTTGTTTTTAGCCCTGTTTTTAACCCCTTAAATGCCGAATCAAATTAAATTAAATGAATAAAACCCATGTATTACAATAAAATATATTATTTATGAACTAATGAATTATTTCTTATGTGTGTAATTAATTTATTAACCCTTGTAATGCCAATTATTATTTAATCCATGAATTATTAACCCTAGTAATGCCAATTATTATTTAATCCATGAATTTTTAACCCTTGTAATGCCAATTATTATTTAATCCATGAATTTTTAACCCTTGTAATGCCAATTATTATTTAATCCATGAATTTTTAACCCTTTCTTTGCCAAATGAAAATATTTTGACCCCTATAATTTCTACTCTTATGAATTGTGTGATCCGAATTAGGGTTAGGATTAGGACTAGGATTAGGGTTAGGATTAGGTTTAGGTTTAGGGCTAAGGTTAGGACTAAGGTTAGGTTTAGGGTTGAGATTAGGGTTAGGTTTAGGGTTAGGGCTAGGGTTAGAATTAAGGTTAGGTTAGGGTTAGGGTTAGGGTTAGGGTTAGGTTGTGTGAAAGTCCTCCCCCTAAAAGGATAGGGGGGGTGTGGTGCACGGTCCATCTCCCGGTGGGGAGGGTTAGGGTTAGGGTTAGGGTTAGGGTTAGGGTTAGGAATGGGGATGATAACCACGATGACATATTTGAGGATGACATATTTGTGAATAACTCTTGATAGGAAGGTTAGGGTTAGGGTTAGGGTTAGGGTTAGGTGTTAGTAGAGATCAACTCTAAGTACTGACCCAAAGTTAACTAACGTTCAACTTGGTGTTTGTCAGTACCGGGCAGGGCACGGGCCGTCGCAGGTCAGTACAAGTCCCCCCTCCCACTTGCTCCATAAACCACGTATAGAGTAGAATTAGAGATGAGAGAATGAAAAAAATGGAACGGTGAAAAGAATTGTTTTATTTTTGGATGTTTCGTTTTTTAAGAAATTGTTTCTAAGTGAGTTCCTGAACAGAGTAGAGTTGGTTGTTCTTCCCCCCGGAAGAGCTTTGTTTGTGCAGTGTGAGTACTCTGAAAAGTGATCAGAAACATCTCTGTGTATTAATTTCAAAAGTCCAGAAACCAAACCGAATGCACCTTTTAAACCTGAAACCCAGGCGGAAACGCTAGTATCACGGATATGTATCCCACATACTAGGCTCCGGAAGGGAGTGTGGAGGGCATAGGAAGGGAAATCAGGATCTGTGAGAAATTCAGAGCTGTTCTAAAATCTCTAGTCAGACATCTCATCCTGACCGAGTTTGCGGTAAGGGAAAAAGACAGTGCGGCTGTAAGTGCACACGTCTCTGCCTTAGGTCTGGACCCAGGCAGAAGGCGGCATGCACCCCATCACCGCAGTTGTGATTAACCCCCTCGCTAGCTCGTTTGTCTATATTTAAGAGGACGGGATGCCGTTAAGGCTTCACGACGCTCCAACTGCGGATAGATTAAATACATAATCTTCCGATTGATTACTCTTGTCTGTTCATGCTCACTGGGACATGTCATCAGTTGTGTGCCTAGACATCTCTGGAGTGTTTCGACCGCTTATCACAAGACACTCCTAGCCCAGGTTGGTCCCGCCAGAGGTGGCCTTCCTCTGGGGCATGTCCCATGCTCCCTACACTATCCATTTGTTTCATATTTCTGAATTTTTGGATATTTTTTTGCGATTGGTGTTTTGTTGAATAAATAAATCTAAAATCAATTTCAATTTGCTTTTTGAGATCCGGTTCGGAAGAGAGGGGGAAAAAAAATAGGTTTGTTTTGGAATAGGATATTAGGGTTAGGGTTAGGGTTAGGGTTAGGTGTTAGTAGAGATGGGTTAGGGTTAGGGTTAGGGTTAGGTGTTAGTAGAGATGGGTTAGGGTTAGGGTTAGGGTTAGGGGGTGAGAAAAAGTAGGTCCTCCTCCCGAAGGAAGAGGCACGTGCACGGTCCGTCCCCCATGGACGTCCGTTCCCCTGGTCCCGAGGCTGTCGGCGGGCCCTGTTGCGCCGCCGACCGTAACGGACCACTGTCCAGTCTCCGTCCATCTTTCTGTGGACGGGCAATCCAAAAAAAACCAAAGTAAAACGCAATCCCAAACGTGGGAAAGGATCAGGTAGGTATAAGGTAAATAAAGGTAAGTAACTGTTTTTTTATTTTTTATTTTTTTCAAAAAATTAAAAATCAAAATGTATACTAATGAACTAAGGAAGGTGTGCAATTTTCGAAAAAAAACGAAAAAAACGCGACGTTTCGACCAATATGAGTCTTCCTCAGGCTGCACACTAAATAACTGAAGTGATCTAGCTGCTTCTCTGTCTGTGTTTTCATGTGAAATGAGCTCTCTCAGCTCTGCGCTCTTTATATAGGCGCTGTTGGCGTTACAAATTTTGCGCATGAAGTTTTGCGTCGATGATATTAACTTTGTTTTTAGCCCTGTTTTTAACCCCTTAAATGCCGAATCAAATTAAATTAAATGAATAAAACCCATGTATTACAATAAAATATATTATTTATGAACTAATGAATTATTTCTTATGTGTGTAATTAATTTATTAACCCTTGTAATGCCAATTATTATTTAATCCATGAATTATTAACCCTAGTAATGCCAATTATTATTTAATCCATGAATTTTTAACCCTTGTAATGCCAATTATTATTTAATCCATGAATTTTTAACCCTTGTAATGCCAATTATTATTTAATCCATGAATTTTTAACCCTTTCTTTGCCAAATGAAAATATTTTGACCCCTATAATTTCTACTCTTATGAATTGTGTGATCCGAATTAGGGTTAGGATTAGGACTAGGATTAGGGTTAGGATTAGGTTTAGGTTTAGGGCTAAGGTTAGGACTAAGGTTAGGTTTAGGGTTGAGATTAGGGTTAGGTTTAGGGTTAGGGCTAGGGTTAGAATTAAGGTTAGGTTAGGGTTAGGGTTAGGGTTAGGGTTAGGTTGTGTGAAAGTCCTCCCCCTAAAAGGATAGGGGGGGTGTGGTGCACGGTCCATCTCCCGGTGGGGAGGGTTAGGGTTAGGGTTAGGGTTAGGGTTAGGGTTAGGAATGGGGATGATAACCACGATGACATATTTGAGGATGACATATTTGTGAATAACTCTTGATAGGAAGGTTAGGGTTAGGGTTAGGGTTAGGTGTTAGTAGAGATCAACTCTAAGTACTGACCCAAAGTTAACTAACGTTCAACTTGGTGTTTGTCAGTACCGGGCAGGGCACGGGCCGTCGCAGGTCAGTACAAGTCCCCCCTCCCACTTGCTCCATAAACCACGTATAGAGTAGAATTAGAGATGAGAGAATGAAAAAAATGGAACGGTGAAAAGAATTGTTTTATTTTTGGATGTTTCGTTTTTTAAGAAATTGTTTCTAAGTGAGTTCCTGAACAGAGTAGAGTTGGTTGTTCTTCCCCCCGGAAGAGCTTTGTTTGTGCAGTGTGAGTACTCTGAAAAGTGATCAGAAACATCTCTGTGTATTAATTTCAAAAGTCCAGAAACCAAACCGAATGCACCTTTTAAACCTGAAACCCAGGCGGAAACGCTAGTATCACGGATATGTATCCCACATACTAGGCTCCGGAAGGGAGTGTGGAGGGCATAGGAAGGGAAATCAGGATCTGTGAGAAATTCAGAGCTGTTCTAAAATCTCTAGTCAGACATCTCATCCTGACCGAGTTTGCGGTAAGGGAAAAAGACAGTGCGGCTGTAAGTGCACACGTCTCTGCCTTAGGTCTGGACCCAGGCAGAAGGCGGCATGCACCCCATCACCGCAGTTGTGATTAACCCCCTCGCTAGCTCGTTTGTCTATATTTAAGAGGACGGGATGCCGTTAAGGCTTCACGACGCTCCAACTGCGGATAGATTAAATACATAATCTTCCGATTGATTACTCTTGTCTGTTCATGCTCACTGGGACATGTCATCAGTTGTGTGCCTAGACATCTCTGGAGTGTTTCGACCGCTTATCACAAGACACTCCTAGCCCAGGTTGGTCCCGCCAGAGGTGGCCTTCCTCTGGGGCATGTCCCATGCTCCCTACACTATCCATTTGTTTCATATTTCTGAATTTTTGGATATTTTTTTGCGATTGGTGTTTTGTTGAATAAATAAATCTAAAATCAATTTCAATTTGCTTTTTGAGATCCGGTTCGGAAGAGAGGGGGAAAAAAAATAGGTTTGTTTTGGAATAGGATATTAGGGTTAGGGTTAGGGTTAGGTGTTAGTAGAGATGGGTTAGGGTTAGGGTTAGGGTTAGGGGGTGAGAAAAAGTAGGTCCTCCTCCCGAAGGAAGAGGCACGTGCACGGTCCGTCCCCCATGGACGTCCGTTCCCCTGGTCCCGAGGCTGTCGGCGGGCCCTGTTGCGCCGCCGACCGTAACGGACCACTGTCCAGTCTCCGTCCATCTTTCTGTGGACGGGTTAGGGTTAGGGTTAGGGTTAGGGTTAGGGGGTGAGAAAAAGTAGGTCCTCCTCCCGAAGGAAGAGGCACGTGCACGGTCCGTCCCCCATGGACGTCCGTTCCCCTGGTCCCGAGGCTGTCGGCGGGCCCTGTTGCGCCGCCGACCGTAACGGACCACTGTCCAGTCTCCGTCCATCTTTCTGTGGACGGGCAATCCAAAAAAAACCAAAAGTAAAACGCAATCCCAAACGTGGGAAAGGATCAGGTAGGTATAAGGTAAGTAAAGGTAAGTAACTGTTTTTTTATTTTTTATTATTTTTTTCTTTTTTATTATTTTTTTCAAAAAATTAAAAATCAAAATGTATACTAATGAACTAAGGAAGGTGTGCAATTTTCGAAAAAAAACGAAAAAAACGCGACGTTTCGACCAATATGAGTCTTCCTCAGGCTGCACACTAAATAACTGAAGTGATCTAGCTGCTTCTCTGTCTGTGTTTTCATGTGAAATGAGCTCTCTCAGCTCTGCGCTCTTTATATAGGCGCTGTTGGCGTTACAAATTTTGCGCATGAAGTTTTGCGTCGATGATATTAACTTTGTTTTTAGCCCTGTTTTTAACCCCTTAAATGCCGAATCAAATTAAATTAAATGAATAAAACCCATGTATTACAATAAAATATATTATTTATGAACTAATGAATTATTTCTTATGTGTGTAATTAATTTATTAACCCTTGTAATGCCAATTATTATTTAATCCATGAATTATTAACCCTAGTAATGCCAATTATTATTTAATCCATGAATTTTTAACCCTTGTAATGCCAATTATTATTTAATCCATGAATTTTTAACCCTTGTAATGCCAATTATTATTTAATCCATGAATTTTTAACCCTTTCTTTGCCAAATGAAAATATTTTGACCCCTATAATTTCTACTCTTATGAATTGTGTGATCCGAATTAGGGTTAGGATTAGGACTAGGATTAGGGTTAGGATTAGGTTTAGGTTTAGGGCTAAGGTTAGGACTAAGGTTAGGTTTAGGGTTGAGATTAGGGTTAGGTTTAGGGTTAGGGCTAGGGTTAGAATTAAGGTTAGGTTAGGGTTAGGGTTAGGGTTAGGGTTAGGTTGTGTGAAAGTCCTCCCCCTAAAAGGATAGGGGGGGTGTGGTGCACGGTCCATCTCCCGGTGGGGAGGGTTAGGGTTAGGGTTAGGGTTAGGGTTAGGGTTAGGGTTAGGAATGGGGATGATAACCACGATGACATATTTGAGGATGACATATTTGTGAATAACTCTTGATAGGAAGGTTAGGGTTAGGGTTAGGGTTAGGTGTTAGTAGAGATCAACTCTAAGTACTGACCCAAAGTTAACTAACGTTCAACTTGGTGTTTGTCAGTACCGGGCAGGGCACGGGCCGTCGCAGGTCAGTACAAGTCCCCCCTCCCACTTGCTCCATAAACCACGTATAGAGTAGAATTAGAGATGAGAGAATGAAAAAAATGGAACGGTGAAAAGAATTGTTTTATTTTTGGATGTTTCGTTTTTTAAGAAATTGTTTCTAAGTGAGTTCCTGAACAGAGTAGAGTTGGTTGTTCTTCCCCCCGGAAGAGCTTTGTTTGTGCAGTGTGAGTACTCTGAAAAGTGATCAGAAACATCTCTGTGTATTAATTTCAAAAGTCCAGAAACCAAACCGAATGCACCTTTTAAACCTGAAACCCAGGCGGAAACGCTAGTATCACGGATATGTATCCCACATACTAGGCTCCGGAAGGGAGTGTGGAGGGCATAGGAAGGGAAATCAGGATCTGTGAGAAATTCAGAGCTGTTCTAAAATCTCTAGTCAGACATCTCATCCTGACCGAGTTTGCGGTAAGGGAAAAAGACAGTGCGGCTGTAAGTGCACACGTCTCTGCCTTAGGTCTGGACCCAGGCAGAAGGCGGCATGCACCCCATCACCGCAGTTGTGATTAACCCCCTCGCTAGCTCGTTTGTCTATATTTAAGAGGACGGGATGCCGTTAAGGCTTCACGACGCTCCAACTGCGGATAGATTAAATACATAATCTTCCGATTGATTACTCTTGTCTGTTCATGCTCACTGGGACATGTCATCAGTTGTGTGCCTAGACATCTCTGGAGTGTTTCGACCGCTTATCACAAGACACTCCTAGCCCAGGTTGGTCCCGCCAGAGGTGGCCTTCCTCTGGGGCATGTCCCATGCTCCCTACACTATCCATTTGTTTCATATTTCTGAATTTTTGGATATTTTTTTGCGATTGGTGTTTTGTTGAATAAATAAATCTAAAATCAATTTCAATTTGCTTTTTGAGATCCGGTTCGGAAGAGAGGGGGAAAAAAAATAGGTTTGTTTTGGAATAGGATATTAGGGTTAGGGTTAGGGTTAGGTGTTAGTAGAGATGGGTTAGGGTTAGGGTTAGGGTTAGGGGGTGAGAAAAAGTAGGTCCTCCTCCCGAAGGAAGAGGCACGTGCACGGTCCGTCCCCCATGGACGTCCGTTCCCCTGGTCCCGAGGCTGTCGGCGGGCCCTGTTGCGCCGCCGACCGTAACGGACCACTGTCCAGTCTCCGTCCATCTTTCTGTGGACGGGCAATCCAAAAAAAACCAAAAGTAAAACGCAATCCCAAACGTGGGAAAGGATCAGGTAGGTATAAGGTAAGTAAAGGTAAGTAACTGTTTTTTTATTTTTTATTATTTTTTTCTTTTTTATTATTTTTTTCAAAAAATTAAAAATCAAAATGTATACTAATGAACTAAGGAAGGTGTGCAATTTTCGAAAAAAAACGAAAAAAACGCGACGTTTCGACCAATATGAGTCTTCCTCAGGCTGCACACTAAATAACTGAAGTGATCTAGCTGCTTCTCTGTCTGTGTTTTCATGTGAAATGAGCTCTCTCAGCTCTGCGCTCTTTATATAGGCGCTGTTGGCGTTACAAATTTTGCGCATGAAGTTTTGCGTCGATGATATTAACTTTGTTTTTAACCCTGTTTTTAACCCCTTAAATGCCGAATCAAATTAAATTAAATGAATAAAACCCATGTATTATAATAAAATATATTATTTATGAACTAATGAATTATTTCTTATGTGTGTAATTAATTTTTAACCCTTGTAATGCCAATTATTATTTAATCCATGAATTATTAACCCTAGTAATGCCAATTATTATTTAATCCATGAATTTTTAACCCTTTCTTTGCCAAATGAAAATATTTTGACCCCTATAATTTCTACTCTTATGAATTGTGTGATCCGAATTAGGGTTAGGATTAGGACTAGGATTAGGGTTAGGATTAGGTTTAGGTTTAGGGCTAAGGTTAGGACTAAGGTTAGGTTTAGGGTTGAGATTAGGGTTAGGTTTAGGGTTAGGGCTAGGGTTAGAATTAAGGTTAGGTTTAGGGTTGGGATTAGGTTTAGGTTTAGGTTTAGGTTTAGGATTAGGGTTAGGTTTAGGTTTAGGTTTAGGGTTGAGATTAGGATTAGGGTTAGGTTTAGGGTTAGGGTTAGGTTTGGGTTAGGTTTAGGGTTGAGATTAGGATTAGGGTTAGGTTTAGGGTTAGGGCTAGGGTTAGAATTAAGGTTAGGTTTAGGGTTGGGATTAGGTTTAGGTTTAGGATTAGGGTTAGGGTTAGGGTTAGGGTTAGGGTTAGGTTGAGGAAAAAAGGGGGGTCCTGGGACACTTACACCCAACGGGCTGGTCCCAGGCACGTGCACGGTCCTCAGCACCTGGGTGGCCTGCCCCCCCATCTTAATTTAGGTTGTATGTTTAACCATATTATGTTTATTTATTGATTGCTTTAATTTTTTCCTTTTCTTTTCTCCCACAGGTATGGATAAGGTAAGTATCCCTGGAATTAAGGTAAGTACCAATTAGTTTTTTAGGGTTCCCTTTCTTTTTTCTCCCCAGGTAGGATGAGGTAAGTATCCCCGGATTAGAGGTAAGTATCATCTGGTCTTTTGGTTTCCTTTTCTTTTTTCTCTCCACAGGTTAGGATGAGGTAAGTGTCCCCGTATTAGAGGTAGGTATAATTTAGGTTAGCCCATATCTGTTCCAGGTTAGGGTTAGGGTTAGGGTTAGGGTTAGGGTTAGGGTTAGGGTTAGGAATGGGGATGATAACCACGATGACATATTTGAGGATGACATATTTGTGAATAACTCTTGATAGGAAGGTTAGGGTTAGGGTTAGGGTTAGGTGTTAGTAGAGATCAACTCTAAGTACTGACCCAAAGTTAACTAACGTTCAACTTGGTGTTTGTCAGTACCGGGCAGGGCACGGGCCGTCGCAGGTCAGTACAAGTCCCCCCTCCCACTTGCTCCATAAACCACGTATAGAGTAGAATTAGAGATGAGAGAATGAAAAAAATGGAACGGTGAAAAGAATTGTTTTATTTTTGGATGTTTCGTTTTTTAAGAAATTGTTTCTAAGTGAGTTCCTGAACAGAGTAGAGTTGGTTGTTCTTCCCCCCGGAAGAGCTTTGTTTGTGCAGTGTGAGTACTCTGAAAAGTGATCAGAAACATCTCTGTGTATTAATTTCAAAAGTCCAGAAACCAAACCGAATGCACCTTTTAAACCTGAAACCCAGGCGGAAACGCTAGTATCACGGATATGTATCCCACATACTAGGCTCCGGAAGGGAGTGTGGAGGGCATAGGAAGGGAAATCAGGATCTGTGAGAAATTCAGAGCTGTTCTAAAATCTCTAGTCAGACATCTCATCCTGACCGAGTTTGCGGTAAGGGAAAAAGACAGTGCGGCTGTAAGTGCACACGTCTCTGCCTTAGGTCTGGACCCAGGCAGAAGGCGGCATGCACCCCATCACCGCAGTTGTGATTAACCCCCTCGCTAGCTCGTTTGTCTATATTTAAGAGGACGGGATGCCGTTAAGGCTTCACGACGCTCCAACTGCGGATAGATTAAATACATAATCTTCCGATTGATTACTCTTGTCTGTTCATGCTCACTGGGACATGTCATCAGTTGTGTGCCTAGACATCTCTGGAGTGTTTCGACCGCTTATCACAAGACACTCCTAGCCCAGGTTGGTCCCGCCAGAGGTGGCCTTCCTCTGGGGCATGTCCCATGCTCCCTACACTATCCATTTGTTTCATATTTCTGAATTTTTGGATATTTTTTTGCGATTGGTGTTTTGTTGAATAAATAAATCTAAAATCAATTTCAATTTGCTTTTTGAGATCCGGTTCGGAAGAGAGGGGGAAAAAAAATAGGTTTGTTTTGGAATAGGATATTAGGGTTAGGGTTAGGGTTAGGGTTAGGTGTTAGTAGAGATGGGTTAGGGTTAGGGTTAGGGTTAGGGGGTGAGAAAAAGTAGGTCCTCCTCCCGAAGGAAGAGGCACGTGCACGGTCCGTCCCCCATGGACGTCCGTTCCCCTGGTCCCGAGGCTGTCGGCGGGCCCTGTTGCGCCGCCGACCGTAACGGACCACTGTCCAGTCTCCGTCCATCTTTCTGTGGACGGGCAATCCAAAAAAAACCAAAGTAAAACGCAATCCCAAACGTGGGAAAGGATCAGGTAGGTATAAGGTAAGTAAAGGTAAGTAACTGTTTTTTTATTTTTTATTTTTTTCAAAAAATTAAAAATCAAAATGTATACTAATGAACTAAGGAAGGTGTGCAATTTTCGAAAAAAAACGAAAAAAACGCGACGTTTCGACCAATATGAGTCTTCCTCAGGCTGCACACTAAATAACTGAAGTGATCTAGCTGCTTCTCTGTCTGTGTTTTCATGTGAAATGAGCTCTCTCAGCTCTGCGCTCTTTATATAGGCGCTGTTGGCGTTACAAATTTTGCGCATGAAGTTTTGCGTCGATGATATTAACTTTGTTTTTAGCCCTGTTTTTAACCCCTTAAATGCCGAATCAAATTAAATTAAATGAATAAAACCCATGTATTACAATAAAATATATTATTTATGAACTAATGAATTATTTCTTATGTGTGTAATTAATTTATTAACCCTTGTAATGCCAATTATTATTTAATCCATGAATTATTAACCCTAGTAATGCCAATTATTATTTAATCCATGAATTTTTAACCCTTGTAATGCCAATTATTATTTAATCCATGAATTTTTAACCCTTGTAATGCCAATTATTATTTAATCCATGAATTTTTAACCCTTTCTTTGCCAAATGAAAATATTTTGACCCCTATAATTTCTACTCTTATGAATTGTGTGATCCGAATTAGGGTTAGGATTAGGACTAGGATTAGGGTTAGGATTAGGTTTAGGTTTAGGGCTAAGGTTAGGACTAAGGTTAGGTTTAGGGTTGAGATTAGGGTTAGGTTTAGGGTTAGGGCTAGGGTTAGAATTAAGGTTAGGTTAGGGTTAGGGTTAGGGTTAGGGTTAGGTTGTGTGAAAGTCCTCCCCCTAAAAGGATAGG
>NC_070594.1:5000-7500 GCF_027409825.1 Scomber japonicus | reverse complement strand
GTGAAATGAGCTCTCTCAGCTCTGCGCTCTTTATATAGGCGCTGTTGGCGTTACAAATTTTGCGCATGAAGTTTTGCGTCGATGATATTAACTTTGTTTTTAGCCCTGTTTTTAACCCCTTAAATGCCGAATCAAATTAAATTAAATGAATAAAACCCATGTATTACAATAAAATATATTATTTATGAACTAATGAATTATTTCTTATGTGTGTAATTAATTTATTAACCCTTGTAATGCCAATTATTATTTAATCCATGAATTATTAACCCTAGTAATGCCAATTATTATTTAATCCATGAATTTTTAACCCTTGTAATGCCAATTATTATTTAATCCATGAATTTTTAACCCTTGTAATGCCAATTATTATTTAATCCATGAATTTTTAACCCTTTCTTTGCCAAATGAAAATATTTTGACCCCTATAATTTCTACTCTTATGAATTGTGTGATCCGAATTAGGGTTAGGATTAGGACTAGGATTAGGGTTAGGATTAGGTTTAGGTTTAGGGCTAAGGTTAGGACTAAGGTTAGGTTTAGGGTTGAGATTAGGGTTAGGTTTAGGGTTAGGGCTAGGGTTAGAATTAAGGTTAGGTTAGGGTTAGGGTTAGGGTTAGGTTGTGTGAAAGTCCTCCCCCTAAAAGGATAGGGGGGGTGTGGTGCACGGTCCATCTCCCGGTGGGGAGGGTTAGGGTTAGGGTTAGGGTTAGGGTTAGGGTTAGGAATGGGGATGATAACCACGATGACATATTTGAGGATGACATATTTGTGAATAACTCTTGATAGGAAGGTTAGGGTTAGGGTTAGGGTTAGGTGTTAGTAGAGATCAACTCTAAGTACTGACCCAAAGTTAACTAACGTTCAACTTGGTGTTTGTCAGTACCGGGCAGGGCACGGGCCGTCGCAGGGTTAGGGTTAGGGTTAGGGTTAGGGTTAGGGGTTAGGGTTAGGGTTAGGGTTAGGGTTAGGGTTAGGAATGGGGATGATAACCACGATGACATATTTGAGGATGACATATTTGTGAATAACTCTTGATAGGAAGGTTGTATCAAAATGTGCCATACCTTCACGTGTTTGTCTCGTCAGGCCGCGTTGATGGATACTAGGATCGTCGATGTCCGTAATAGGGGGGCGGAGTTATGGTCAAAAAACAAGTTTTTTTGTTGATATCTCCGGAACGGGAGGTCGTAGAGACACGTGCTTGGTGTCTACGTGTCGGGCGTGGCCTAATTATGGCAGACGGAGACGGGTTGCAAGTCTCTAGGATGTACCGTTCTCGAGTTATCGCGAGAAAACCGTTTTCCCATAGGAATCAATGTATTTTTTGAAAAATTCCGAAAATTGTACAAAGTGTTGATGAAAAATGTCACTGCACAGAAAGTAGTTTAGAGCACGTTAGGGTTAGGGTTAGGATTAGGCGTAGGTTTTACTGATGTTAGGTTTAGGGTTAGACTCCAGGTTGGGCTTAAAAGGGTTAGGTTTGGGTAGAAGAGCCAAGACACTTACACCCATACGGGACGGTCCTGGAGGTTAGGGTTAGGGTTAGGGTTAGGGTTAGGGTTAGGATGGGGGTAATAAGCCCGGTCCCTGGAGGAACCGGACGGTGCACGGGCCATCCCCTGACCGGCGCCGCCACTCCTGTCCCGAAAACGCTGGCGGTAGCGTTGGCCTCGGCGGCCGTAACGCACCGTAGTCCAGCCGTCGTCGTCATAATAGTCCCCCATCCTTGGGGGACCTCTAACCGTGTATTTGTTTCTCTTTGTTGTTGTTGTTGTGGTGTCGCCTTTGCTATATATGTAATAACTTGTTTGTTTTTAAGGTAAGTATCAATTAAAATGTATATCAAGTATAGGTGTTTTGAATAAATGAATTGCGAATAAAAAATCAAACTGTCTTTTTAAACTTTAAAAATAAAAATCAAATTGTTTTTAAATTGTATTAAAAAATCAAATTGTTTTTAAATTAAAGTGTTTTATTCCCTATAAAATCAAAAAGGTTAGGGTTAGGGTTAGGGTTAGGGTTAGGGTTAGGGTTAGGAATGGGGATGATAACCACGATGACATATTTGAGGATGACATATTTGTGAATAACTCTTGATAGGAAGGTTGTATCAAAATGTGCCATACCTTCATGTGTTTGTCTCGTCAGGCCGCGTTGATGGATACTAGGATCGTCGATGTCCGTAATAGGGGGGCAGAGTTATGGTCAAAAAACAAGTTTTTTTGTTGATATCTCCGGAACGGAAGGTCGTAGAGACACGTGCTTGGTGTCTAAGTGTCGGGCGTGGCCGAATTATGGCAGACGGAGACGGGTTGCAAGTCTGTAGGATGTACCGTTCTCGAGTTATCGCGAGAAAACCGTTTTCCCATAGGAATCTATGTTTTTTTCGAAAAATTCCGAAAATTGTACAAAGTGTTGATGAAAAATGTCACTGCACAGAAAGTAGTTTAGAGCACGTTAGGGTTAGGGTTAGGATTAGGCGTAGGTTTTACTGAGG